>NC_056735.1:1640020083-1640022583 GCF_019279795.1 Protopterus annectens
AAGCTAGTCAGGCTTATGGGGCAATAGTTTCCAGGGTCCGTTGAGGCACCACCTTTGTGGAGAAGGACCAGTGTTGCTGTACGCCACTTTTTGGGTACATATCCTGTAGTAAGGCTGAGATTGAGCAGTAGTTTTATGTTTGGGTTTAGCTCTTCTTGGAGTTCATGTAGGACGCAGCCCGGGACACCGTCTGGTCCCATTGATGCTGTGTTTTTTGCTTTGGAGAGGGCGGCTCTTACCTGAGCATCTGAGATGTCAGGGGGGCAGCACTCTGCTGGGATAGATATTTGCCTAGGATGTTGGCAATGACTGTGGGTTCGGTGTATTTTTTGTCATTTTGGACTAATTCTGAGCATATCTGGGAATTCCCACCCAGGTTCCTAACATAACTAAAGAAAGCCTTGTGATTATCCTTAGTGTCCTGTGAAATTTTTCTCTCGAAGCTGGCCTTAGACGATTTTATGAGTGCCCTTAGTTTTTTGCTAATACTGATCAGAGATGCCTTCCCTTTTTGGGATTTTGCTCTATCATGTAGTAGCTTCCTCCTTCTGTTGTATAGTTTGTTTATGGCTGGGGTCCACCAGACAGGACGTCTGCCTTTGGAGGATTGGGTTTTGGTTTTATTTGGGATTGCATGATCCATGCATTCCTGAAGGTGTTCATAGAATGCATTTATAAAGGATTCTGCAGTCTGGGCCGTATTTTCCAAAGGCCCGGGGGCTTTGAAGGATTTCACCTCGGTTTTGAAGTGTGTGAAATTTGCTTTAGAGTAGTTTTTCACTGTGGTTTTCTGGGCAGGGGGTGGGGTCGGGATGTGAATATCCAGTGAGATCAGTTTATGGTCTGATCTTACCATTGAGGGATACACTTCTGGTCTGGAGCATAGAGTCCCCATGTTGGTGATGATCAGGTCCAGTATGTTTTCCCCTCTTGTGGGAGTGGTAACCAGTTGTTCCATAGCATTTGAGTTTATGAATTCTAGGAACCTTTAGGCTATGGTGTTGGAGCTAGAGTAATGCTCCCAGTCTATGTTTGGGTAGTTGAAGTCACCCAATATAATGGTGTTTGGAGAGACCTTCATATTTTCCAGTGTTCTCAGGAAGGCCGAGTGGGGTTCCTGGGTTTGAGAGGGTGGTCTGTAGCAGGCTATAAACTGGAAGGCAGTTTTACCCACTGTTAGTTGTACATGGATAGTCTCTGATTCTTCGTGCTTTGCCACCAACCTGGAGGTGTGGGTATCTTTGATGAATATTGATACTCCCCCTCCTTTTGTGGTTCGGTCCAAGTTTTGGGGCTGAAAAGCATGATATGAGGTATAACCTGGTAGTGCTGGGTTGCTCTCGGGAGCCCTGAACCAGGTTTCTGTTACTGCACAGATATCGATGTTCTCCATGCTAAGGAGAGTTTCAAGTGCCTGCATCTTGAGGTTTAGACTTCTGGCGTTGAGTAGCATTACTCTTAGTTTCTTATCCCTTGTGATACCTATGGAGGTGGGTTTGTCTTTTGAGCCTTGCCTAAAAAAGGCACTATGGGGGTAGCAAGAGCCTTTGCCAATATCCGAAAGCCCAGGGGTGACAGGTGCAAGCCGTCCTTAGCGAAGCATCGTGGCTTGTCGAGCATATCATCCCAGGCTGACAGGCACTGGATCCCCTTTGAATGACACTAGTACTTAAGCCAATTTTGAAATTGATCATCTTGTCTTCATATTGTGGCATCATTCTTGGTGAGGGTAACATGCTACTCAAGGTCAGGGTCATACCGGCCTGGGCTACATGCTCAGAGAGCTCCTCTATGTCTCTTTTCATGTAGTCCAGGGAGGTACGTCTCAGGTCATTCACACCAGCATGGACAATGACGGAGTCATATTTGTATGTGCCTTGGAGTGACCTGAGTGCTTGTGTTATGTGGCGGATCCTAGCGCCCGACAGGCTGCTCACCGTGACCTTCTCCTTGTTCAGCCTGGTGAGCAGGACGTCAGTGTGCCTGATGATAGAGTCACCTATTACAAGTGTATCAGGTGTGTTGTTTAGCCTTAAGGGCTGTGACTGTTTAGCACACTGGCTTTGTGAGCTATGTGTTGCACTTGTTTTGTTTTGGGGTAGCGGTTGCTTGGGTGTCTGCTTTGGAGGTCTCTGCTGCTTAGGCAGATCTTTATTTAAAGCCTCCGAGTATGTTTTTGTGTGATTATGTGTTTGGTTTGCTGTTGTGGTAGGTCTATGTGAGACTGGAATTGTAGTGCGTGTGGTTTCCTTCTCCTCCTGACTGGTTATGCCAGTACTGAGTTGAGAGAGCTTAGCCTCCAGTTTGGCTATATGGCTGCATCTCTCACATGTGTTGGAATTTGTTGGGAGGAGGAGAGGGTTGTCTGTGTACATGAGGCAGTTGTAACATTGCCTCAAGATTCCCAGGTTCTCCAGCTGGACCGGAGAGGAGATTGACAACTGACCTTTGGACATGGTAGAATAATATTGGGAATTCCTTTATAATTGAAAACAAGGGC
>NC_056735.1:1640027583-1640224390 GCF_019279795.1 Protopterus annectens
CTTTACATCACTGATTTGATGTCAGATACTCAAACCATCTTTAAATTGGACCAACAATGGGCTTTTCCCATGGGACTTCCAGGATGGCTGCACACTGACTAACCGCTTAATTTTGTCTCTCTCAGTGTGAAAGCAGAAACTCAGCAGAGAAGGCCAGTAGACTTTTGTGTTTCTGGGTAAATTTCAGTAACTGGGCAGTATGTGCACTACTTGGATACTAGGTAAAAAGAAATACAGAGGACCTGAAGGAAAATCGGCTAGAAAAAGTGAGGAAAAACAATGACTGAGAATAGTACTGCAGCTGCTCAGCAAAAAGCAATGCAAGCTCCAGACATGACTTACCAAGAGGAAAGTGTAACTGCACACAGACCTGGTTAAAGTTTAAATTAACACTGATGGAGTATACTAACTCAAAACAAAAGGCTGGAAAAAATGAAAGAGGCTATTCAAATGAGGTGATAAAACTGCACAAATCAGAGGATGAAATGAAGAAAAGGCTGGCTGAATATGAGACTGCTCAAGAAGAGATGTTTAAAAAAATAATAGAATTAGATGACAGAGCACATAGGGAAATTGATTTCCGGCTGTACCGGAGAAGATGGAAGGAACAAACTATATTAATTTTATGAAAGCACAAATAAGAAACTATACTGGTATTCCACAACAAGAGTTGTTAATTGAAAGAGCATATCTTGTGTATGCTCCAAACCTGGCTATGAGAAAGCAACCTAGACCTTTAATAGTAAAGATGCAATCCTACTAGCAGAAGGAGTTGATAAGTGGGAGACCACAAAGTATTTGTGGAGGATAATTACTCATTGCACACCAGGCAGAACAGGAGTAAATGTATTCCACTGTTCAGGGAATGTCGAGAAGCGGGTATGAAAGTCAAACTGCTATATCCAGCTATCTTCAAAATATTCTTCCCTGGAGGGACAAAATCATTTTTGATGAAGTAGTTGTTACGGAGGAAGTACAAAACTTTGTCCAACAAAATTTGAGCTGTGAAACAGAAGGAGATTCTGCTTCTTGTTTTTTTTTTTTGGTAATAAAGACCACAGAGAGACTGCTAGTGAAACCTTTTCCAGTGTTTCAACTGAAAATGCTGGAGAAAAGAAAAGGCACATGAGAGTTGACTAGAAGACTCAAGAGTACATTGGAAATGAAGCAGCAACAGGATTTGGCAGATGGAACCAGTAACCTGGAAATTGACGAATGTGGGATTACAAAGCTATCATTTATATTTGTGAAATATGACAGAACAAAAAAATCTGGAAATATTGGCCTTTTTTGGACTTTATTGGACTTGTGGGGGACTCTAAATTATATGCCCTACTTCGTGTCATTAATGTTTGAAAAAACCTTTCTCCCTCCACTTTCCCTCCCCTGAGCAAACTGTAAGTAAAACATTTTTTTTCTTAATAGTACTATTTTTATAGTGTATGATTTTCTTTGCATGTTCTAATGTAATTTTTTCAGTTGTTTTTAAGTGCAGTGGGGATACAATTGTAAACAGATGCTCCCGTTATTTTTCCTTTCTCCATTCTCTCGCTCTCCTTGTTCAGTTTTAAGAAGTGGTAGGCACTGCCATGTAAAAAAAAAAAAAAAAACAGCCTGGTTAAAAGAGCATGACAAAAGAAAAAGTAATGTGTTTTTTCTTATTCTTGCATGGGGGGAATGACTTGATTAAGGCAATTGGCTTGATCTAGTAACAAGTTCTAATATAAATCAAGTAAATGAAAAAGAATATTGAACATTGTAAGGCTTTTTTCTTAGTAAATACATGTATGCTTAGTAGCAGTTCTGTATCTGGTCCTCATGTTTCCATGAAAACAGTCTGATCAAGAGAAATTGGCTACAATCTGATAAAGAGAAATTGGCTAGAAAAAGAGAAATTGGCTAGGAGATGATGTTCTCTGAAAGTATTCAGGTGTTTTCCCAGCTGGGAGAGGTATAAAGATAGGATAAAACCAGACAGCACTTAGTAGAAGCACAGGCTGCACCATGCATCTTAGCATGGATAACTTCTATTTTAGGTTAACTCAAGACTGTGAGTGTGCCTGTCAGCTTGGGACATTTACTCCTGTTAGGAGGGTAAAACTTCAATATTTGAAGATGTACATAGTTTTGTGCATTAGTATTATGCTAATATGTTTTAGGGGGTTATTGGGTGTGTTTTTGAGGGCTTTCAGTAAAACAAAAAGTTTTGTAAGATGTGATATAGGCTGTAATGGATATAAGAAACACCTGTATAAAAGTTCAACCTGCCAAACAGTGTATGCGTGTAGCACAAAAGCTGGAACTCGACATTTAACAAAAAAAGCTGTTGCACATAAACTGTGGGAGTAATAACGTTTTAATACAATGATGCCTTCATTAATTTCTTTTAATGTCCATGGTTCCACAGATAAATACAACACAGAAAGAGTGGTGATGTATATAAAAAATGTAAAGTGCAAACAGCTATGCTACAGGAGACACGTGGAAGGAACTGAACTTATATTTTCATAAAGAAAGGTTTTCAGGATGGTTATTCAGCAGAATAGCTTGGACAAATGAAAAGAGGAGTACTTATATTAATTACAAGAGGAGCTCCAATAGTGATAGAAGAGGATAAAAAAGATAATGGTAGATTTGTATTACAAAGAGGCTACTGGCAAGGGAGGAGGATTACATTGGCATATATTTATATGCCACGTAAAACTACCAGAATGGAGCTTAACTCTTTACAGCTGAGTGCACCTTCAGGCATTTCTGTAGTTAACTCCTACTGCGCCTCTAGGCATCAAATTTTTCTTGTTCATAGTTGCATTAATTCCATATTCATGGTACATACAAGGTATCAGAATATTTACTTTTTAAGCATACATGATGGCGAACATAACTGTATTGATATTTCATCTCTGTCAATGAGCTATTATACATTATATATAAATTTGTTAGAACTGTAAGGTGATAACTTCATTATTTAAAGGCTTGAGCCACATCTACTGTGAGTTTAAGGTACACACATATAAAAGACAGGTACTGGATGGAATAAGATAATTCTGTGAGAAATAAGCAGCCTTCAGGAAGGAATATTACCTATAGGAGGGAACTGGAATTTGATTTGCAGTAGTGAAGATGTGTCTGGAAGGCTCAGAAGGGAAGTATAACAAAGGAGGGTAGACTTTTAAAGAAATTTATGAAAATGTTTGGCATGGAAAATGTAAATTCAGTACTAGGAGTTTGGAGTGAATTTACATATTATTCCCCAAGATTCAAAAACTGGCCTAGGCTAGAAAGAATTTGCATTTCCCAGGAATGTGTGCATTTAATAAAGGTCTTGATACGCACCCAATAACTGTTTCAGATCATGCGCCAATAATCACTAAAATAAAAACACAGTGTAATGAAATAAAAATGAGTCACTGGCACTTGCCCACCTGTCTGTTTAAAAGAGAGGAATGTAAGGAATGCATAGTAGAAATTGTTTAGGAGCTTTTAGTGATGATAGAAATTTCTTCTGAAAATATAGCTAGGGAGTGGGATAAAGTTGAAGTGGAGTTTAAAAATAGGGTGGAAATAAAAGAAAGGGAGATTAAAGCAGTAACAAGTATTTTTTACTTTTTACCTTTCAGTAACAAGTATTATTTAAAAGGACTAAAAATGCTAAAAGTATTGCAGAATAGGGGAAATGTCACAGAACAAGAATGCTAAATGGAAAATAAGGGATTACTTCGATAATATGGCATACGTTTAGAAAGAGTGCTGTTAAGCAACTGTTTTTTGATAACTCTAAAGCACAGAAAAACTTTTAGCACAACGACCGGGGCAATAGAAACTAGAACGGGCTGTTGCCAAGTTTAGGGAGCATGTAACAAGTTCTTTTAGAAGTATTAGAAATATTTCTGAAATTCTATGAAAGTCTATATAAAGCAGAGAAATATGGAAATCAAGAAAAAGCACAAATGGAAATTATTTATGGAAGACATAAATATGCCAAGGTTATAGATAGATGAGGCTAAAGAATTGACAGTTAAGATAGCAAGAGATGAGATAAAATGACAATGTAAAGTCCCCAGGAGTAGATAGCATTCCTGTGGAAGTTTGGAAGCTAGGAGGAAAAAATGATAATCTGGAAGGTTTTGTTTAACAGTATTTTAAGAGGAGAAGCACCAACATCCTAGAAGAAAGTTGTGGTAGCTGTAATACCTAAAGAGGATAAAGATCCATCAGATCCAGCTTCATACCGGCCCACTAAACCAAGATTATAAAGTGTTTATTTCTAGAATGGCAAAAGTGATGCCAAAATTGATAGATATGGATCAGTGTGGTTTTGTGGAGGGGTGGCAAACATTTAGCATTTACAGAACATTGATGATCCAGAAGGAAGCAGAATCTAAGATAATGCCACTGTTGGTGGGTCTTGATGAAGAGAATGCATTTGACAGAGTAAGCTTGGACTTTCTGACCAAGGCAATGGATGCATTTGCATTTCCTGATAAAATTATAAGATTGATTAGGATATATGAAGGATCTGAGGCAAAAATTAAAGTGGGTGTGGTCCTCTCTAATAATTTCTGCTTAAGCAGAATAACCAGGCAGGGGTGTCCTCTTTCCTTTTTGTTATTTGTATTATATTTAGAGCCACTGGCAAAGAAAATAAAGGACTCAGAAATTCAAGGATATAATTGGTATGGTAGTCCAGAATAGCTCAGTCTGTTTGCAGACTATATATTATTTTATACCTGGCAAAACTAGAAAAGGACATTACAGTGTATTTTATACCTAGCAAAATTAGAAAAGGACATTATAGTGTTGTGGAACAGTTTGAGACAGTTTCATTTATTTTTGGGATATAAAATTAATGAAACTATAGCAGTAAATTATGTACTCGCACATGAATTGGTTCAGCAATATCCATATTTATGGGGACATGATAAAATGAAGTATTTAGGAGTATGGATTAAAAATGATTCTGGTGTGGCAGCTAATGATATGTGGGAAGAGACTAAACAAAATATAATACAAAAACTGAGAAACTGGAAGCTCTGTTATATGGACATGGATAGTAAGATACAAGCAGTTAAAATGTTTAGTCAATTTAGTCTTATAGGATAAGCTGATTCTTCCAGTAGAACAAGACCGATTGGGATTAGGTAGTTCAGAGCTGCACAGTTAAGTGGAATGAGGAGATGATGAAATGGGGGAAGCTCATGAAAGAAGGGGAGACTAGGATTTTGGATGCAGATCTTTAATGAGAATAGCAATAATCCTACAGAATATTATATTCATAAAGTAGCAGAAAGTATTCTAAGAACTAAGCCAACACAGTAATGGAGGAAGGAGATTCTGCCAATAGGGCTGACTGCGGAATACAGAAAATAGGTAAGAGGGGTCTTGAATTTATTGGAGAAAACTCACAAAGGAACCAAAGTATTGGGAGCAAATAACTAGAGAGGGAGGAAAGGTAATAGAATGGGAAGACATCAAGAATTTATTTGGACTGCGGGTTATAGATTGCCTTCCCTATGAAGGATTGATATCAGAGTATAGGCAAAATGAAATAAATGAGGGGAGGTCCTAAATGAAAGACCAGCACTGGTATTGTTTTTAGTAGAATTGAAACAGAAGCTGACATTAAAAAAGGAATATTTAATAGAGCATATAAAATATTGCATGATAACTGTAAGAATTAATCAGAAGAGGTTAAAAAGGAATGGGAAACGATTGGATGAGCAAGTCACAAAGAAACAATGGGGGATATATGTATGTCTCCCAAATATGCAACAAAATCTAGAAGATTTAGGATTTTTGCTTGGAAATTTTTGCATAGATATTTGTATATCCCAAGTAGACTCCATAGAAGTTTTCCTGAGATAGCGAACGTTGGTGGTATGATGGGTAAGAAAGAAGTAATTGGGAACATATTTTTTGGGAGTGTAATGAGTTGGCAGACTTTAAAGATTCCCTGCAGAGTACTCTATTGGAGATACTGGGTGAGGAAACTGGTGTAACTAGGCAACGATTTTTCTGAGCTATGATACAGCATCTGAATTGCCTAGACATAGTAAGGTCTTGCCAAGTGTAATTATGATGGCTGCCAAAAAAGCAGTTAGTAGAAATTGAAAATCAGAGTCTAAACCAACCTGTACTAGAAGTAGTGAATATAGTAACAGAGAAAAAAATCTTTAAAAAAGGGTAGGAGCAAATTACATAGGAACAAATAGGAATTGTGGGCACAATACATACAGGGGAGGACTGAGGTTTAAAAGTAGGCAGGACTTGAATGAGCACTGTAATGTTTGACTGACCATGATTAGCTAGATTATAGGTGACGTATAATGTTTGCAACTAGGATTGTGACAATATGGTTTGTGGTGTAAAATGCTTGCAACTGGGGTTTTCATTTATATAAATGTATGATTGTCTGTCATAAGTGATGATTTAATAAAGATGTTTAAAAAAGAACAGTGGGCATTCAGAAAAATATATGCATCCAGTCTACAAACACTGGCTAAAAGCAGTTGCAGCAGCACAAAAAAAAAAAAACAGTTGAGAAAATTTGCGAAAGTCTAGTTCAAGTATAAAAATATTTAAATTGACATTGCCAGCCAAAAAAAAGAAAAAAAAAAGCAAAATCTCCTTGATTTGGTTGCATGTTTGAGAATCAGTAGGATTTTTCTCATCTTGTAAAAGATCTAGGAAACTCCTAATCCATTTCCCAAATCGGTCAGAACCATTGTGTGTTACACTTCTTCTTTAAACTCAACAGGAGGTTATATTCTTTACTAACAGAACCCTTTTTTGGAATTACTGCCTAGAATCTAAAACCTGTTTGACTGTTGCAGGGTAATCCTCCTCTTGATTTGTACTTAGCTAGTAGTTTCTCAGTTTCTGCATCAAGTATTTGAGGCGCTTATAACAGTCATCAGAACAATAAGCTTGTCTAAAATTTTGCAGTAAAATTGTTATTATTTTTAATCAACTGTGTCTTAACACTTTGTGTCCATCACTGGGACTAGTTCCTTCCACCAGGTAGTTAGTAATGCCCAAGTAAATATTAATTTGTGAAGTAATTTGAAATTTAAGAGAAAGTATTTGAAAACTAGTGATTACGTTGTTGCTATAAAAAAGCCAAATCAAATAGCTTAAAGGGGTGACCCAAAATATATGACAGAATGCCTTTCCAATGAGCATTATAGCACCTGTATTGCTGACTTAATATGAATTGCTTGAAAATAAAGGTTAATATCTGGAACACCCAATACCTCATCAACAATGGTAAACTCAAGATCTCCCATGAGATACTGTTTACCTCCCTGCCAGGTAAAATTCAAAATCATTTTCTTAGTCTTTAACTATATGCTACTAGGAGATGGGATACCTTGCACTGCAGAAAGACTAAGGGGCAGAATAAACCACAAGATTGCCTGTATTCTGAAGTCTAAACACATATCTTTCCAGCTTGTGATCAACTTCTTGCACTTTTAAAAATATTCCATACATTAATTTTATTCTTTCTTTTATGTTAGCAGCACATTGGAGGCCTAAATATGTCTGTATTATTTCCCTGGGAAAGAAATGGGACTAATTGTAGATCTGTTATAGAAGGATCATAAAAAAAGTCTGATTCAATCTGTTTTTAATATTTTTACTTTATTGTCTGAGAACCTGCCGTTGTTTTCAAGTAACTGAAAAAACAGTTTCAAGTCATCTTCTGGGTGTGTTAGAGAAGGAGATCATCTGCACAGAGTGCTAAGATATAACGGTGATTATCTTGATTATATCCCTTAATAGCCAGTTCTGTCACACAGATGGCTAATGGCTTGATATATAAGGCAAACAACAAAGGGGACAAGGGGCAACCCTGTTTTGTCCCTATGTAAGTTAAATTATTCTAACCACACTAATAGATGTTAGTGCTTAAACTGATATAAATATCTTATCTGTTCTTAAAAAAGTAGAAAATCTGTGTAAAAGACAAATGAAAATATTGCTAGTCAAGCTGAATGGTAGATGTGCATCCTTCATCTCTATAGATTTAAAAGGCTTACTCATATATTTTCTCAGAAGAGGTAGTCGATGGAAACATGGACCTGACATTACTTCTGTATCTGAACATACTGTATTGCAATCCCCATCCAAGAGAACTGCCCCTTCTGAAAGTAGACCCATTCACTGGCAATACATGCCAGTTCTTTACTATTTGTTCCTACTTGAAGGGATACTGAAAACAAAGTAACAACTTTGCTTAGAAAGTACCCCTTCACCCTAACAGACCTACTCTGATGCACAACTTTTATTAAGCAAAAGAAATTCTGATGGCAGTAGTGCTTCAACTGATTTCATTCACATACACAACACCAGACATTCCATATCCATTAGCTGTCACCTCCAGAATAAGCACTTTTTGAAGTGGTAAACTTCCAATCCTCAGGTCAGGTAAAACAAATTCTGATCATAGTATTGTATTTTAGCTTGATTTGCTCACACATAGTGATTAATTTAATAAAGTTGTGAAAAAAGTCGGTATGTGTAGACCTCTCTAAATCCATTGAGTGCAGAGAGCATCACACCATCTTACCCCCTCGCATATGAAAGCTACAGCCTGATTGTCATATGCTGATGTTGTAAGAAAAAAACACTAATGAAGTCTCCTCCTCTCCCAAACACACCTACTACATGTACTCCTTCATCTACATGTCACCATCATACACTCCAGTAATGAGAGTAAATTGGCTTCTGGACATGCCCTAGTTATTGTTAACTCAATTGCTGGATGTGCTAACTTTATGCTCAGTATGCTGAATAAGAACCTCTCAGGAGCCAGAACTGGCAAGGATAATTAAATGTCCTTCTTAAACTGTGTTAATAAACTAAGGAATAATTCAGGTCACTACTCTGAAGTTCTCTATAATGATGCCGCTAATGCATTGACACTGCCAACATACCAGCAAGCAATTTTTGCTCCCATTTTCTCCTCTGGAACTAACATCTCCTCTCCAAACATTCCTGAGTCACCTGTCCTCCATGTTCCCAAAGGATCGTCCTCATAAAGTATTCTGCAAGAGTAAAAACAACTCTTGCATGGGTTCTGACATACCAGACTGTCTTTTACAAACATTGTCAAGCAGGCCCTCACTGATCATATGTTCAATATATGCCTAGCTGTAGGCCACATTTCTCAATCCTGGCACATTGCAGTGGTAATGCTCCTGCATAAGGGAGGCCCCATTACTGACCCAGGAAACTACAGACCTATTAGCCTTATGAGTTTGACAGGGGCACAGGAAAATAATTTTCTTGGGTGGCAAAAGCCAGGGTACCGTTTGGTTAGGCTTATATAGGCCCTAGGGCCAATAGCCTAATATCTACCTATGAACCTATGTAAAACCATGGAACACATTATTACCAGTCTCATTAACTGCAGGCTTGTCACTCATCTGGACAGGATAAAACAAGACGAACTTCTGAGGGTTTTGTTCAAGCAGTTTTGTTATGTACAAACACAGTAGAATTCAGGCTTAATAACTTTTAACTTAAATAAACAAAGTAGCTATCACACTCATACGTGCTCACTCTCTGGCTCTACTCTCAAAATGGCACTGAAACTAGTACATGCTTGCTATTTATATGCCTGTGCTGTCCTTGAAACGTTTCTTAAAGTTACAACACACACACTGTTCTACATCCTCCCTCTTTGAGAAATGAATCATGCAATATTGACAACATTAATTTATACGCAATTGATACAAATAATTCTTTATCATGCAATTATACAGAACAAAATACATATAGACAATTATATCCAGGTTGCTGTGTATTTCACACTAGGTCTGGAAATGTGACCAAATCGTGTGACACAGAAATTATAAATAGGTCTAGCAACTGGGAATGTCTCTGCTGAATGTTTAGCTGTGGAGACATCAGGAACAGAAGTAGAAGTTAAGACACGTTTTGCAACAGGAACATTGTCTGGATTGCTCTGCAAACTGGAGTCTGTATCACAGATATCGATTCTGATACAAGAAGAGGATGTCTGCGATTTTCTCCTGTACTCCACACACTCAGATTCTATGAAGTAGGATCTCAACTCGGCACATATACCTGCTACTTGACCAATCCAGTCAAAACCTTTCGTCATTTGTGTCCTCACTGTTTCTCCTTCTTTCAATGGATGAAGAAATCTGCCTGATTTATCATAGCTGGACTTCTGGAAAGAATGCTTTTTGAATAGTTGGGCTCTGATTGCTCTGTTGTTTGCTTTAGGCTTCAACAAACTGGAACTGATAGGCAATGTTGTTCTGGTTTACCTAGATAGAAGTCTCTGAGCAGGTCAGCCAAGTATATCATCATGGACTATGTTTCTGAGATTGAGTCATTTTAAAAAGACATCGGTATTATAACGCTTTGACTTGTCTAGTAATTGCTTTGCACTCTGTACTGCATGTTCAGCTAGTCCATTTGACTGTGGGTATTCTGGACTACTAGTAACATGTACAAAGTCCCATTCTTTTGCAACTTTCTGAACGAACTGAAAGGTAAATTGGGTACCATTGTCAAAAATAACTTTGTGTGGACTACCATGGACTGAGAAATGACGTTTCAGCTTGCTGATAGCAGTGGACATTAGGTTAGGTAGTAAATCAATCTCAAAGCAGTTCGAATAAGAGTCTACCAACACTAAGTAATGCTCATTGTTCCACTCGAATATATCAGTGGCTAGTGTTGACCAGGGTAGTTCAGGAGCTTGACTTAGCTGAAGTGGTTCTTTTTACAAATGCGGTTTAGTACTACTGCATACCGAACAAGAAAAAAGTACTTTAACAATATCTTTTGCTAGAGAAGGTCAAAATACTAGTCTCCTCGCCCTTCTTTTGGTAGATTTAGAACCTGAGTGACCACAATGCAAAATCTGGATATATTCACATTGTAAAGAAGCAGGAACAACAGGTTTAGGACCTTTGAAAATAATGCCATCTTCCATCAACATCTCATCTGTGTAAGGAAAATAAGTTTGCACTTCACGTGGTACACTAGATTGCTTTGACAGCCATCTAACTTTAATGTGTTGTTGAGCTTTTGCAAAACTGGATGTCTTTGCATGATCTCTCAGCTCAAGTTTCATGGTAGAAAAATTACACACTTCCATGACATCAAAGTCAAAATTCTCTACATGATGCTGTTTCGTTGTATTTCTGGGTGATCTAGATGAGATATCAGCCAGATAATTAAAGTTTGTCTTTTGTATAGACCATTTTGAAGTTGTACTTTTGCAATTTGAGCATCATTCTTTGCAATCCTGCTGGAGCTGAATGCATAGTCTTCTTTAAAATAGTGACTAGAGGTTGATGATCAGTCTCAATCTCAATCTGAATAACTTGACCATAAATATAATCATGAAATTTTGAACTTGTAAATACTGATTCCAAAAGTTCTTTCTCAATTTGAGCATATTGCATTTCAGTTTGGGTAAGAGATCTAGATACATAGGCTACTTGTCTGTCCTCTTGAAGAATAACTTCACCAGGCCAAATTTTGAAGCATCACAGGATTGAGTTACTGGTTTATTAACATCGTAGTACCTTAATGTAAGTGGGGTCTGCCTAAGGTCTTCAAATGCTCTCTGGTGCTGTTCCAACCAAGACCATGTAACATGCTGTGACTCCCATGCACTGGCCCAGCAATCAAGGAGCCTCAATCCTCACCACTAAAACCAGTGAGGGGTGTCCACATAAGGGAGGATAACAAATACACACACAGTAAAGTACAGTTTCCCTAAAGAGCACACAGAGATCACAGTCGGTCTGGGGCTGGTTTCTCCCTTTCTCTCCAGATCCCCAATAAGACTCCCCACTGGCACAGCTATAGGGTCCAGATCTCAGCCTGCTGGGCAAGCTAAAACCTCCAGCACCCTCTCTGTCCAACCATTGCTTCGTGTCCCTGCCCAAGAAGCTGACACACACACACACACACACACACACACACACACACACACACACACACACACACACACACACACACACACACACACACACACACACACACACACACACACACACACTTTGAGGTATGAGTTATATACAAACACACAGACACTCCTGGGGGAAGGCTGGCACAGGTTCTCCAGCTGTGCCCCTTTCTGCCCAGTAAAAAGGTAGTACCAGCTGCCACCACCCACGAATATCAGCTACTAAAAAAGCCATTAACAAAGGGTGTCCAATTATTACTGTGCAATATTATTATCCAAATGGTGAGTGTAACTGAACAGCAAGGCTTATTGGAGTGGCTTAATACCGTATCACTATTTACATGCAATGCACTCTATAGCTTAAATTATCTCTACATAAAACAGCCACAGTTGAAAGGTTTAAAAATATTTAATAATAAATAATAAAAAAAAAACACAAGACAATACTTCTTACTACACAGTGTTAGTCAAGAATTCAGAGATCACAACAAAATGCTTAAAATAATACAGTAGAATAGTTCTGATATTAATACAGAAAAAAATAATCTAATCTTCCCATTTCCTAGCTATATCTATGAGAAAACACAGTTCTAAAATAAAATTGCATATAGAGCAAGACAGTGCTGGTGATGTTGGATGTTCTCAAGGCAAAATGCTAAAATGCTCTCTGATTCTCTCTTTAAATTGATAACACAGTGCTGCTTCACATTACATCATTCTTAACAATTCTCTGGTTTTCCCAGGCTAACAAAAACTCAGAGGGTAATAGCCCTTTTGATCATGCAGCTGGTCAGGAAGCCACAGCAATAAAATAAATTATGCATGTAAATTCTAGCAATTAACTCTGGTCTCAAAATAATAGCCAGAATTCCTTCTTCTAGACATCTTGGCTCAGAGTTTTAGATCAAAGAATTTCACAATGCTTGACTTATCAGCTTTCCTACAGCAGAGTGCACTGTTGTTGCACTTTTTTCAGTTCAACATCCAATAGTCTTTTCACATTTAAGAGAACAGGCCTGTGGCTTATATTAATATTTACAAATGACAGAACTATCTACAAAATTCTATCTAGCTAGAATGGCAGCCTTCACCTATCTTCACACATGTCTGTGCATTAGCTCTCTCAAAGGCGCTGTCAACTAACTGCAGCCTGGTGTAAACCTGCCTAAATAGTTGACCATACCAAGAAAACATTATAGAGCTTGAACGTCATCTGCTGCTGGCATTTCAAGAATGGCTGCTTGCTTGGATGATTCTGGTCGCAAGCCAGTGCTAGTAAATAAATGGCCTACATATGCAACTCCTTGTAGTCTGAATTTGCACTTCAGAGGATTGAGCTTTAAGTTCATTTCACGTGCTCTGTCTAGAACTCTCATAAGGTTTCTGTCATGCTCTTCTTCACCATTGCCTCCAACCAATAAATTATCTGCTATTGTGGCAGAAGGATGACCTGAAAAAATTTGCTCCATTGCACGTTGAAATACTTCACTTGCAGAATTTATTCCAAATGGCATCCTGAGGAATCTATATCTTCCGAATGGGGTAATGATAGTAGTCAGTAGTGAAGATTTGCAATCGAGCATCACTTGCCAAAATGAACTTTTTGCATCCAAGACAGAAAAGAAAGTGGCATTTGGTATGCATCCAAGACAGAAAAGAAAGTGGCATTTGGTATTAGGGCTGCGACTTCCTGGACTGTATGCGTAGGATGATGTGGTCTCTCTAGTGCTTTGTTCAAGTCCCTTGGGTCAATGCATATTCTGATTTCATCTGAGCCTTTTTTGTGGACTGCTACCATGGACAACACCCATTTAGTAGGTTCTGTAACTGGACAAATTAGACCTTGCTACAGCATTTTATACAACTGAGCTTTGACTTTTTATTCTGCATAGCTATCAGAACTTTTCTAACTTCATAGAATACACATTTGGAAGTTTGCCTAACTTGTCATTAGAAACATCAGCATAGTCTGAGAAAATAGTAAAATTGGAGCTAGGATATGTGCTGCATGATGAACTTCTTTGGTAAAGGAAAGGGGTTCCTATCAGCATCTCAAACGTTGACAATATCGAATGCGATATTGTCGACGTGAGAATGCCGAAAGTGCAGAACATCGAACGGGTAAATGGAAATCTCTGTAAGGGGAGATTTCTGTTTACTACAATGTAGTGCGGTCTTGGAGTTGGTATATTTAAGTAGCGGTGGTGTGGGGGGTGCAGGGGTGCTTGCCCCCCTGCCTACACCCTTCAGTTTTTTTTCTTGTTTTTTTTTTTTTTATATCGGCATTTGAAAATTTAATAGTTCGATCATTTCAGTTCGATATTTTTGAATTCTAACTATAAAATTTTCGATATGCTGATATAGACCCAAGGAAAGCGGATTCATTCTCAAACTGTCTCTGAGACCCAATAATGACTGCACAGGACTTCGAACTACATAGAATAATAAGCTGTAGCAGTTCCTAGCCAAATAACATGAAAGCACTAATGTGCCTTTGGTTTGAATTTCTTCACCTCCATAAACAACACCTTTCGCACAGCTGACCACATTAAGTTGCTCACCAGCTCTCACCTTAGCAGATGTGTCTGCTGACATAACTTTACACTTTGAACCAGTGTCTACTTTGAGCTTAAGTGGATTTACCATTGATCTGGACAGTACGAAACACTTCGTTCTTTGCCAACAGATTTACAGCATCAACCTTTTTCCCAATTACTGACACACTATCTACGTAGAAAGTTACAGCTCTGTATATGATCAACATACTTTCTTGAGTGACCTTTCTTTATAACTCTGTGAGGTTTATTTGATTTGCAAAACTTTTGAAAATGGTTCCATTTTTTTACACTTTTAAGCACTTTTTTCTTTTAAACTCATGATTGGTACCACAGTTGCATCAGTTAACAATAAAGCTTGATTTGGGTTTTGCTGACTTGCCCTTGTACTGCACTGAGCATGTCCTTCTCACTGAACTAGTCTTAGAACTTGCTGGAAATAATACGTGTTTACCTGCCACATCTATAGGGGTTACAGCTGTCATGTGCTTAGGCATGCTGCTGCTAGCCACATGTTGCATTCTGTCTACATTTGCTCTGGAGCCTGCTGAAACCATGCTCTTATCACTTGCAAGCATGCTTG
The DNA here is from genome assembly GCF_019279795.1 of Protopterus annectens. Taxonomy (NCBI): domain Eukaryota; kingdom Metazoa; phylum Chordata; order Ceratodontiformes; family Protopteridae; genus Protopterus; species Protopterus annectens. The sequence goes on from NC_056735.1 coordinate 1,640,042,678, forward strand.
TGTGCCTTTCTGTAACTTTATGGATTTGACAAATCTCATTAGCTTTGCTCAGTGTTAAATCACTGTCATGAAGCAAAATTGATGTCCTTCAAGAATGCAACTGCAGTCATAACATATGGGTTGTCCTGCCCCAGGCAGCCCTCGGTCGGCCGGATTCCAAAGTCTGGGTCCGGCGTCGGCTGGTGTCACCTCCTCTCCGACGTCAGAACGGCTGGAGTATAAAGGCATCGGCCGATGCCATCTTCTTCAGTCTTTCTTGCCGCGCGGTGCCCGAAGCAGAAGCAGTTCGCAAGTGCCGGTCGGTCAGCTCCTGTGTTTTCAGTACCGAAGTCATCTAAAAGCTAAGTAACCCATTGGGGAACATTTTGTCTTGCCTCAGCCGATGTCAGAACAATTTGAGAAAGTTAATAATTGTTTGTCTTGTGGTAAACAAATACCTCATAAGGACTTCCATTCTTATTGCCTCCCTTGCCTGGGCCCAGACCACGACGTCTCGGCCTGTGCTGCCTGTGCTTGCTTTAATAAGCGCACTCTCAGGCGCCGGGCAGAATTTGCCTAAGACTTTTTCGGCGAATCTTTCGCTTATATCATGCCGTCGGAACAACCGACAACTCAATCTACCAAAAAACGAAAGGACCGGGACCGACATCCTCGGCCCGCGTCCTCCACTGATACTCCTCCTAAACCCTCCGTGAGTGCTTCGGTCCCTTCGGAAGCGGTAATTCAACCGCTCCAGGCCGACACAGCGTTAACACGTCCTTCGGTCTCGGAGTCTACACCGGTGCCGGTTGTTGATTTTCCTCCAGAAACCGAAGTTCTAGATCTACCCGACACCATTCCTGTGGACAAGGTTACTCCTGCACATGGGGCAGCTAGGCCTCCTGTATCCATGTCCATCAAGGCCTTTGCACGTGCTAAGGCCGCCAGCCAGGCCAAGGCCCATCCTAAACCTACTGCCCAGGCCCCTTCTTCTGATAAACAGATCAAGTCTCTTGCTGCAGATCTTATTTCTCTTATCAGGGGGTCTCAGCCTCATCCAGACAGAGGTTCTCAGCCGCCTGCAGAGAAAAGGCCCAGAACTGAGCAGGCCGACAACCTCTCTTCAGATGAAGCCTCTGGGGATTCTGAGCATTCAGATACCCAAGAAGAATCCTTTCAGGCCTATGAGGACTCTGATGCTGAGGAATCAATTCCCTCTGCCTCTCCTCCAGAGGATTTTTCGTTCGGTGAAGTCCTACACTCTATGAGGGAGCATTTTAAATGGCAGGGTCAGGAATTCTCTGATTCCAGGAAAAGGCTACGTACCTTCCTCAAGCTACCCCAGCACAGACCTTTAGCTATCCCTCCAGTTATGGATGTCCTGGATGACGTTTTCTCCGACTCCAGTGCTAACCCTGATTCTCTCCCTCCTGCTCCTGTCAAGCCAGACAGATATTATAGGGTCCCTGACACCCACAAGCATCTCTTTAAGGCCCATTCTGTGGATCTAGAAACTATTTCACAGGGCCCCAAGGGAGTGGCTACTTCCACAGCCAAGAACCCACTGCCAGCGGATAGGGAAGCTAGGTCCCTGGAGAGATGGGGTAAAAAAGTTTATACCTCTACCACCCTGGCCATAAGGTCACTTAACTGCCTTTTTCATATGTTTCAGTACCAGGATTTTTTTACTGGATGATTTACAGAAAAAGCTAGCCTCTCCTGAGCCTATTGATAGAAAGGCATTGCAGGATCTAGTACATAACACTCAGCAGGTTAGCAATAATTTTCTTCAGTGTGGTTATGATGCATTGGAGGCTTCATGTAGGGCAGCTATGACTGGGGCTGTTATACGTAGACATGCTTGGTTAAAAGAACAGCCACTTCCAGACCATGTTAAAGTAAAGTTACTTGATGCACCTCTGGAAAAACAGAAGCTTTTTGGTGCTAATGCACAAGATGTGTTGAAGTCCATTGAGGAAAAAGCTAAATCAGTACAGACAGTCAAAGATTTCGTCCAGGTTCAGCCACCCAGATTCAGCAGGAATTGGCCTTCAAAGAATTGGTCCTTTCCAGACACTGCCAAGTCTCAAAGGGGAAAAAACAGGCGTGCCCGAGGTAGAGGACAATACCGAGGCTCCTACAGGGGCCGCCAATGGCAACCACCAAATCAAAGAAGTGGCGCAGGCAGTCCAGCTGCACCACAAGGACAACCACAATGACTTGACTTTCATACCATCTACAAAGGCTCAAAGAGAAGCACCTTTGGGCGGAAAATTGTCCTTATTCTCAAAAACTGGCATATCTTAACCAAGGACAACTGGATTCTGGATTTAATAGACAAAGGTTACAGATTCCACTTCCATACTTTACCAGTAAGACAAGGCATGCCAAACCTGCCACTTCATCAAAGGGCAGAGGCACTCATTCAAGTTTCAAAGCTGTTAAATATAAAAGCAATAGAAAAGGTCCCTCCACAGGAACAAGGCCAGGGATTTTATTCAAGACTGTTCCTTGTTCCAAGAAAGGAAAACAAATGGAGGACTATACTGGACTTGTCTACTCTAAATACTTATCTCATTGTGCCAAAGTTCAAAATGCTGACGTTGCAGCAACTCCTTCCCATGCTGGGCAAGGGTTCTTGGCTGGTCACTCTGGACCTCAAGGAGGCATACCTGCATGTCCCAATCAGACAAAGCTGCAGAAGATACCTCAGATTTCTTGCAGGGACAGAGCATTATCAATTCTCAGCATTGCCGTTTGGCTTATCTACTGCACCCAGAGTGTTCACAAAATGCCTGGCATCAGTAGTGGCACACTGCAGACTCCAGGGGATTCAAATATACCCCTACCTGGATGACTGCCTCATACAAGCAGACAACAAACAAACCTTGATAGCAAACTTGGATTATGTCATTCAATTACTACAGGCCTTGGGATACACAGTCAACATTCAGAAATCAAGACTTCTGCCATCCCAACAAATTATTTTCCTAGGAGCCAAACTGGACACACAAACACAAATGGCTTATCTCACAGAGGAAAAACAACAGCAGTTACCAGAGTACTTCAAAGGCCTAGCAAAACTCTCCCAGCTGACTACAAGGAAAATCCTGCAGGCCCTGGGGTTCATGGCATCTTGCATTCTTCTGATACCTTTGGCAAGACTTCATATGAGAAAGCTGCAATGGTACTTAAAAAGCTTATGGTCCCAACACAGCCAAAGCCTAGAGGACGTAATCCCACTCATTCCATGTCTGCAAAGAGAATTTTTGTGGTGGGCTCAAGCAAGTCAGTTAAACAAAGGCATGTCTTTCAACAAACCTCAAGCAGGTCAAATGATTACAACAGATGCCTCAGACCACGGATGGGGGGCGCACATGGAGGGCAGATGCATTCAAGGTCAATGGACACCAAGGGAAAGGCATCTGCACATAAACCAAAAAGAGATGTTGGCAGTGATCTATGCAATCGAGATTTTCGAAAAATCACTTCAACAAGGACATTTGCTAATAAGGACAGACAACACCACTGTTATGTGGTATATAAACAAGCAGGGAGGCACTCATTCTTATCCCCTCTGCAGACTAACAATGATTCTCTGGGAAAAAACCCTAAGTCTGAAGATACATTTGCAATCCCAGTTTGTGCCAGGCAAGGACAATGTACTGGCGGACAAGCTGAGCAGAAATTTCTTGGATCCACACGAATGGATGCTGCATCCTCACATTTTCTCACAAATATCAAGGACATGGGGAAGACCGGACATAGATCTCTTTGCTTCTCACATGAATCATCACCTGGAAAAGTTCTGTACAAGGACCCACCATCCTCTAGCCTGGAAAACGGATGCTCTCTCCTTCAGCTGGAATTCCCTAACAATTTATGCATTCCTTCCTCTACCACTGCTGACCAAGGTGATACTGAAGATCAAAGCAGAACAACCAACAGGCATTTTGATAGCTCCAGACTGGCCAAGGCAGCACTGGTACCCATTGCTGTTGAGCATAACTCGGACCAAACCGTGGCCTCTGCCCCTATGGCCTCTGCTTCTAACACAACACAATTACAGGACTGTTCATCAAAACCTGAAAACATTGCATCTGACAGCCTGGAGTTTACCATAACTCCTTCCGATATCTCTCTTTCCAAAAAAGTTCAAGAGATCTTACTGGAAGCACGCAGACCTTCCACCAGAAAAACCTATTCAGCCAAGTGGAAGAGATTCATCATCTGGAATGCTAACAGGGGTCAGGATACAACAGTATTGAGTATACCTCAGATATTGGAATACTTGGCAGAAAAGTTTCATACGGGTCTCTCATATTCTTCCATAAAGATTCATGCCTCAGCAATCTCAGCAAAATACAATTGTGATCCACCTGTGTTTTCACATCCTTTGCTAAGACAGTTCCTAAGAGGGATAAAGAATATCAAACCTCCCAGGAAACCGCCAGTACCTGCATGGGACCTCAATTTCGTCTTGGAAAAATTAACTCTTCCTCCCTTTGAACCAGCAGCAACTTCAGAAATGCAATTTCTCTCAAGGAAAATGGTTTTCCTATTGGCAATCACATCAGCAAGAAGAGTCTCGGAGATACAGGCACTCATGGCAGTACCTCCTTTTCTCATTTTTCATCAGGACAGAGTCTCTAAGAACCAATCCTTCATTCATGCCAAAAGTAATTTCCAGGGTGTCTCTAAATCAAGCCATTCACCTGCCTACTTTCTTCCCCAATCCTCAAAACAGGGGGGAAGCACTGCTGCATACTTTAGACATACACAGACAACTACGCTACTACTTGGACAAGAACTAAGGCCACCAGAAAGTCTGACCAACTGCTTGTAGCCTATGCTGCTGGAGTACAAGGAAAAGCAATCTCCAAACAAACAATTTCCAAATGGATTGGACACTGCGTCAGATTCTGCTATTCTTTTCATGGAAAAGGTGTGCCAACCAATATTAGGCCACACTCCACCAGAGCTATAGCCACATCCACAGCTTTCCTAAGAGGAGTGGCTACAAAGGACATTCTAGAGACTGCTACATGGAGCTCCATGCATACATTTACCAAGCACTACAATCTGCCTTTATACTCCAGATCCCGAGCAGGCTTTGCTTCGGCAGTCCTGCAGGGCATTTTAGCTACACCATCACTTTCTTAGTTCCAACCACCCCCAGCTTGGCTATGGTATTCAACCCATATGTTATGACTGCAGTTGCATTCTTGAAGGACATAGTACAGTTTTGTACCTACCATAAATGTAGATGTCCGATAGATATGCAACTGCAGTCGGATTTTCCCACCCTCCTACCCCTCTGCAACCTTCTTTATGGGTCCACTACCCCTATTCCTATTAGCTGGGGGTATCTCCTATGGTGTATCTGTTTATTACTGTTGTGCATGTCTGGAATTGTTTATCCATTCACCAAATTTAGCCTTCCTAGGAGGGCACCTGGCATCTGGGGCAAGAAACACTGAAGAAGATGGCGTCGGCCGATGCCTTTATACTCCAGCCGTTCTGACGTCAGAGAGGAGGTGACACCAGCCGACGCCGGACCCAGACTTTGGAATCTGGCTGACCGAGGGCTGCCTGGGGCAGGACAACCTGTATGTTATGACTGCAGTTGCATATCTATCGGACATCTACATTTATGGTAGGTACAAAACTACTTTCTCACTGCAGCACTATTAATACCACACACAAGCCTGTCCTTTATTAACTCATCTTTTAAATCACCAAACCTACACATTTTAGCTTTGTTTCTTAGGTCAGTAATATAAGCTGCAAAAGTTTCCTCTTGCTTTTGATCTCGTGTAAAACAAATACCTCTCTAATGTAACATTTGTCTGGGGTTGCACATTTCCCTGAATCTGCATTTGAAACACTCTGGGACTTCCCTTGATTCAGCCTGTACAAAAATATAACATTTTTCCCCCTCTCTTTCATATACTGCTGATGCATACATAAATGAATGTTCTCTTTCAGTGGCCTCTGACCTAGCTAGGTTTAGCAAAATGAATGCCCTGGTGTGTTGTTCTGTGTCAGAATAAGCTGCTTGTATAAAAATGTTCTACTCTTGCTCAAATATTCTCCAGTTCTCTGCAATATTCTGATCAAATACAAGTTGTGATGGTTTTCGAAATCCATCTGCCATGCCAACAAATTATAGTAAAACACAAGTTACCCCAAGTCCAGTTGTAACTATACGAACCTGCACACTTATACATAAACCAGCAATTTATGCCACTATTTGTAACTATGCCCAATAGCACAACAAGCCTCTGAATAACTGAACTTTGCAAAATAAGTCTCCTGGGCGCAAGAATACTCTTGAAATCACTGTACTGTAAGAAATCACCTCTTACCAGTGTAAGAAAATGTTCAAATAACTGCACTGTGCAAATAAACTGTCCAGAAGAAGTTCAGAATAGAAACATTTCAAAGTAATTGCACTTTGCAAATAAACAGTACACAGTACACTGAAACTTTCCCAAAATGGCTGTACTTTGCTAAATAACTCTGTACAGTGTAGTGGCAGCACTCTGCGAATAGGCACACCCAGCACAAGAATTTACGAAATGATTGTATTTTAATGGCACTTTATGAAATGGTTGCAAGTTGCACACAAACTCTTTAGAATAAATGCACAGTAATAAGCGCACACTATAAATACTTTTACACACTTTGAGATACTTTGAGTAACTCTAGTTCTGCCCTGACTAGCTTCAATCAATGCAAAATAGTAGTTTATGCCAAAACACAGTATCTTGCCAAAAAACATGCAGTCGCCTCGCTTCATTTATGCTTAATGTGCCCTTTTCCCTTTTTATTATATTCGTTTTGCTCGCTTTTTCTTTTTTCTTGCTCATTATATTTTTCTTGCGCTTGTTTACTCTAAATATGCTCATTTTACTTTAAACGTGTTCATTTTGCAATTCTGAGGTAATTTCAAACCCCTTACGTGCTTTTCTGATAATCTTTTTGTCAACTATCTTAATTTTAAACATTTCATTTAATTAATAAACTTTTTTTATGCCTCTTGCTTGCTTAATAATGTGGTTTGTGCCCTTGTAATGCTCCGTTTTATCATTAATAAATAAATAATTTGTGCAAGTTTTCATTACCTTTGGTTCATTTTTTGCCCTTTTTTATGCCCAGTTCTCTTAGTTTACCTTCACTATTAACTCTGCACCTTGTAGCTCTGAAAAGCAGTCTCTGGAATTCTGGTTCTGATAGCATGTTGTTCGTCTGGTCAGGATAAAACAGATGAACTTCATTGGGTTCTGTTCAAGCAGCGTTAATATGTGCAAACACATCAGAATTAAGGCTTAATAACTTTAACTTAGGTAAACTGTAAACAAACTAGCTATCACACTCATGCATGCTCACTCTCTGGCTGCACTCTCAAAATGGCACTGAAGTTAGCACGTGCTTGCTATTTATATGCACATGCTGTCCTTGAAATGCTTCTTAATGGTGCCACATGCACACACTATTCTACAAGGCTTTACCCACAACAATTTAGATTTGTTAAGGGCAGGACATCCCTGCTTAAACTTGTGAACTTTGTTGTGTCATTAAATGTACCACCTGACCTGTTTGGAATCTCTTTAGCTGAAGTACCCTGGTAAAAAGTGGAAGAAAGTAAAAAATTATTCAAGTAGTCAAACAACTCTTTCTGGTTTAGCCCTTCTTCATCTGCCCCCTTTCTTTTAGATCCTCACAGCAAAAGCATGCTAAACAATGCAAGAAAAATGGCAGGTTGAATCAAAAAGGAAAAAAAAATGGGACTTCAAAAAAACTGAGAAATAAGAGCTAATAATTACTGCTAGCTTGAGTAAAATTAATTTACTGTCTGGATGCCAAGAAAGAAGAAATTTGGAGAATGTGAAAAAAAATCAACTAGAAAGGGTGAAGAGAAAACACTGACTAGTAAGAATCCTACAGTTGTTCTGCATAAAGCAGTTCAAGTTTCAGCTTTGGTTACAAGAAATGTCTTCTAGTAATTCAGAGGAAAAATAAATCAAATATGCTCAGAGGTGATTAAAATTAAATGAAACATTGAAAGATTATATCAACTCAAATAAGAAAAGGTTATAAAAATAGAAGAAGCTTTAACTAGCTAGTCAGATGAACGGATAAAACTGCAAAAATCAGAGAAAGAAATGAAGAAAAGACTGGCTGAGTATGAAACTTATTAGGAAGAGCTGTTTCAAAAAAAGGGTAGAGTTAGAAGACCGATCGTGCAGTGAAAACCTGACATTTTCTGCTGTATAAGAGAATCTGGATGGAGCAGACTGTATTCATTTTATGAAAGCACCTGAACATCTTCTCCACAGCAGGATTTGATAATTGAAAGGGAACAATGAGTGTATGATCCATACCTGGCCATGAGAAAGCAGCGAAGACCTATATTCATAAAAATGCAAGCATACCAACAGAAGGAATTTATCCTGACAAAACTGCTGCAGAAGAGGAAATTTATTAAAAATTGGAGACAGCAGAGTGTTTATGTAAAATGATTATTTGCTGTACAGGCAAAAAAGTAGCAAATTTATTCCACCACTCGAGTAATGTCAAGAGGCAAGTATGAGATTCAAGCTGCTGTATCAAGCTGTCTTCAGAATGTTTTTTACTGAAGGATCAAATACTTTTCTGATCCAAAGCAGGCTAAGGAGGACTTACAATAGTTTATCCAACAAAAATGAGCCATCAAACAGAAGGAGACCCTGCTTCTCATTATTCTGACAGTAAAGCTCATATATTGACCTTGACAGTGAAACCTTTTCCAGTGTTTCAAAGGAAAATGCTTGAGGGACAGAAAATGCACAAGAGTTGACTAGAAGTATCTGAAGTACCTTTGACTTGAATCACAGTCTCGTGTTGGGAGATTGGGGGGAACAGGAAGAACACCAGCAACACTCAAATTAGTGAATAAATGTGAGATTATAAAACATCAGTTATATTTGTGAAATATGACTGTAAGAAAAGGTGGCTGAGAAAGATTGGGTGTCTGTTGACTTTGTTTAACTTGTGGGCGGACTGCAAAGCGTATACCCCACTTTTTGCTATTAATGTTTAGAAGGACACTAAAGGAAAAATAGGTAACTAACTGTAAGTTAACCATTTTTTTATTTGTGGTGTTTGTATAAAACATTCCATGAAGTGAACTGCGAGCAGTTTTGTGTAGTATGTAGTCAGGGGTAATTCAGATGTACATGTGCCGGGGACTCTATTTAGTGATTATTGTATGTGATGAAGATATTGAAGCAAACAAGTTAATTTTTGTTTTAGTTGTAAGAACTATAAACTTTACAATGTAAAAAGAGAAGAAAGGCTGGACAAAAGTGGGTTTAAATTAATGTGCTGTTATCTTGGGCTGCTGGGTTGAGTAATGGGTTATAAAAGTGCACTGGTTGTCGAGTTGAGATGTTTTCGGTTAGTTTTTAGAAAGGTGAATGTCTGGATTAATTTGCTTGGCTTAATCTAAAAACAAGTGCTTGCTATAAGCAAGTAGCCTTACAAAACAAGCCACGATGATGAAAGCCATAACAAGTGCATATGCAATAATACTAGCTTGTTTTTTTTTCCTTTAGCAAATATTCAGTGGGAAGTCTGGAGCTGAAGGCAGTTGCACATTCTATTTTGTTGTAAGTGAACCTGGCAGATTCCTTCATGCATCTGCAGAGTTGTTAACTGCGTTTTTCTCATTGCTGTCTGTTTCCATGGAGACAAGCTGTCTGCAGGTGCAAGCAATTGAGTTTTTTTTAATACCTTTATTGAATTAGCACTTAAGAACATAGGCAAACATGCATTTATATAAAAGAAAACAAACCATATTAACGTGCTCAGTTACAAACTTTAGTCTTTTATACAGATATGATAAATCCAACATTGCAAAACTGATCAGTTCTTACCTTTCCTTAAACTCCACTCCTCCTCCTTCAACACATTATTCTGCATGTACTGTTCCCACAATTTCCATTTTTTTTCTGTGTAATTTGCTGCTACCCTTTTCCAAAGATCCTACTTCTAGTTCTTTTATCTCTGTTACAATACTCATTACTTCAAATAGAGTTTGTTTATTTTCTAGTAATTGTTTTGTTTTTTTGGTAGTCATCTGAATTAAATTTAGCAAGGCCTTAGCATGTATTGGCAACTTAGATCGTGTATCCCAGCCCCAGAAAATCATTTCCTTAGTTATACCCATGTGCTCATCCAATATTTCTGACAGGTACTCTGTAGGAAATTTTTTAAGTCTGCCAACTCATTGCACTGCACTCCCTGTACCCAGTTAACTCGTTCTGCCCTTCACACCTCCAACATTTGACTTGTACCTCATGAAATATTATGTAGAAGCTGCTTGGGCTATAAAAGTATCTATGCAAACATTTCCAAGCAAAAATTGTAAATCTTCTAGACTTGTTGCATATTTGGGAGCTATACATATGTCCTTCCGTTGTTAATGTGTTGAATTGCTGTTCAACCTCTCTCCTCAGTCTTTTCTAACCTTCTCTGATAGTTTCTTATATCTATTATGCAATATTGTATATGCCCTACTAATTATCCATTCTTTAACAGCAGCTTCTATTCCAGATTCAACTAAAAACTCCACCGGTACAAATTTTTCACTTTGGATTCCCCTATTCCTTTCTCTTTGCCTGTACACTGATATAATCCCTGATAGGGGAGGCAGTATCTAGGCTGCAGTCCAAATGTCTTCTTGGCCTCTTCCTACTCTGTTACATTTCCCTATCTAGTTATTTGCTCCCAATACCTTGGTTCCTTTTCCAGTTTTATCCAGTAAATTCCAGCCTCCTTTTGCCTATTCTCTGTACCCCTGACTGTAGTCAAACATGTCAGCAGAATCTCGTTTCTCCATTAACATGTTGGCTTAGTTCTTAGATTAATTACTGCTACTTTATGAATATAATATTCTGTATGGCTGTTGTTCTGCTTAAGGATCTGCATCAAACATTCCACTCTCTCCTTATTTCTTGAACAACCCCCCCCCCCCCCCCGCCCAAATTCATCATCATCCCTTTCCACTTTTAATAATAGCTTTCGGCTTGAGTTATGTATATGACCCTTAACTGTCAGCTATAATGTATCCCTTCAAAGCAGATAATCCTAAACCACCTTGTTCTCTTGGAAGGAACTATGTTTCCCACTTGATCCTTGCTTTCTTTCTTTCCCAGATAAAAAGCAACTCTTTATTAATTACTATCATCAAGTTATTTTCTGTTTGATAAAAAATAAATATGCCTGAAGTGCATATAAAACTAAAGGTACTAAAACATTTTCACTGTTTGATTCTTACTATCCATATCTAATTGGAAGCAAGAGCTTATAGTTTCTCAGTTTTTATATTAACGTTTGTATAGTCTCTTCCCACATATCCTTAGCTGTCCTATCAGAATCCTTTTTAACCCATATTCCTAAATGCTTTTATCATTCCAACACAAGCGTATGTAGTGATATACCAATTAATGTGTAGGAACATAGTTTACGACTATATAGCCTTTGTTTTGTCTTCATTAATTTTATATTCCAAAAAGATTTGAAAGTTCCTCAAAATGTTACATAACACTGAGATGTCTGTTTCTAGTTTTAACAGGTACAAAATAATGTTGTCTGCAAATAAAGCCATATTTTCTTATTACCACAACAATTATATCCTTGAATTTCTGCATCCTTACTTTCCTTGCCAATGGCTCTAAATATAATGCAAATAACAAATGAGAAAGGACATGCCTGCCTGGTTCCTCTGATAAGACAACTTATCAGAGAGGAACTCTCCCACGTAAATTTTTGCCTCCGATCCCTCATATTATCTCCCTAATTAACCTTTTTTGTTGTACCAGGGAATGCAAATTTTTCCATTGCCATACTCATGAAATATCACCTTACTGTGTCAAATATTTTTTCTGCACAAGACCCACTAACAACAGTGATAATTTCTCATGTTTTTCTTCCGCTGGATTATTATTGTTCTGTTTAATGTTAAATCCAATATAAAACAAGCCTTGCGGAGTAAATGCTCAGCAGCTAACTACAAAAATCGCAAAAAAATAACAAACAGAAGGCTGCTGTGCAAAGCAATGAAGGGTGCTAGAAAGTCCCACAAAGCAGATACGGCAATCCAAGTATTCACTATAAAATATCCCAAAGATGAAATAGTCAGATAATATAAAACACTCAGGTTTATTATAACAATGAGGTAAGCGCTTTCGCAAATGCTTCTTCAGACCTATTTACATAAAAGACAAGAGACTAACAGTTTAAATGTATAAAAAGGCGCCAAAACAAAATACAATTAATTAAATAGACCACACTATTTAAAAAGACAGGACTGATTCACAGCATCATTTAAAATAAATCAAAACCAACTACTATAATATACAGAGCTATAGAAAATTCTCATTCAATAAAAACTATATGATTAATAATGAACAAATACTTAAAATAAATAATTAATAAATAATTGGTAAATGTTGACAAATCAACATTTTTGATGTCCTAACCTTCTAGCTTTCAAGAGTGGGCGTATAGGGACTCTGCCATTCAACCCTGGTGGTAGGTCAGCCCTGAACTTAATAATCCAATTGATTTCCCTAGTCTCTGTATAATTCTCTTGCCACAGATGCAACTTTTGTTCATACATTCAGTCTGACCCAGTATTTTTGTACCCACATGGACCAGGCACTTTTTACATTCGGACTAAGGGCAGTTGCATGTCCAAGGATGTGGTATACCTTGCAACCTGTACCTCATGCCCATCCTACTATGTAGGCAAAACGAACCGCGTACTGAGAGACAGGATACGTGAGCATGTATACCACACCAGGAAGGGCAACCTCCACAGTGCACTAGCCAAGCATACAAGTGAAGCAGGTATAGAACATCAATTTAAGTTCAGAATTTTAGAGCAGATTTCCACCACTTATAGGAGAAGGGATTTAGAGAATTATCTGTCTTTTTAAATAGTGTGGTCTATTTAATTAATTGTATTTTGTTTTGGCGCCTTTTTATACATTTAAACTGTTAGTCTCTTGTCTTTTATGTAAATAGGTCTGAAGAAGCATTTGCACCTCATTGTTATAATAAACCTGAGTGTTTTATATTATCTGACTATTTCATCTTTGGGATATTTTATAGTGAATACTTGGATTGGGGACTTTCTAGCACAGCAGCCTTCTGTTTGTTATTGTTCTGTTTAATGTTGTCAAGATGTTAGCCTCCCCTCCACAAAACCACATTGATTCATACCCATCAGTTTTGGCAACACCTTTGTCATTCTTTTAGCTGTTAAAGACATAAACACTTTGTAATCATGATTTAAAATTGAAATGGGCCTATATGTTGCTGGATCTGATGAGTCTTTTCCATCGTTAGGTATTAGTCGCCACAGCTTTCTTCTAGGATGTTGTTGCTTCCCTAGTTTTGAAATAGTTATACAAAACCTACCAGATGTTTACTACTTTCTTCCTTCCTAGCTTCCAAACTTCCACAGGAATACCATCTATTCCTGGAGACTTTCCTCATATTGATTGTACTACATAGTTTTTATCTCATCTAGTCTTGTCTTAACTGTTAATTGTTAAGCCTCATCTACCTCTAACCTTGGCATACCTAAATCTTCCATAAATATTTCCATTTGTGCTTTATGTTGATGTTCACATTTCTCTGCTTTGTACAAATGTTCATAAAATTTCCTAAATATCTTTAATACCGCTATAAAATATCTGGTTATTTTTCTTGTTATAGACTTAAGTTTAGTAACAGCTTTTTCTACTTTCTGTTGCTTAAATCATTGTGCTCTAGTGGTATTATATAAAAAAAAAAAAAAAAGCTGCTCAGCAACAATTTTTCTAAACTCATGCATATTATCCAGTCTCTCCCTTATTTTATGTATAGGTTCATTCTAGGCTATCTGCCCTAGGGCATTTATAAGCCTAGCCAGAGTATGTTTGGCTTTCGCCACCCATTTTAAATTAATTTTGCTATGCCCTTTTTCGAGGTTAGTATACTGTGCCTCTGTCTAACAGTGACACAGAAGTGATACCCGGGGTAAACCTACGATCTCCCATCCACTCATCAAGACTCCTCTTGAAGAGAGTCAATGAGGGACTCTGCCTAACCTGGACTGGGATTTTATTCCAGAGTGAAGGGAGCCTCTGGGTTATGAGTCTGTCCCTCCAGCATGTCCTATTTATTTCAGTGCTGAGGTTCAAGTCTCTCGAGCATGTAGCTCGATGGGATTTGGATTTTTTGAGGTGCAGCATGTCCCTTAATTCGGGTTGGACATGGCTTTATACGTCAGGCACAGGTCGCCTCTGAGCAGGCGGTATGCCACTGAGTAGAGCTGGAGTTTCTTTAACCAGGCAGCATATGGCATCTGTTTGAGCCCTTTGATCCTCTTGGTGAGGTACTTTTGGGGTCTTTCCAGTTGCTGCAGGTGTTTGGTAAGGTACATCACAAAAGGGGCATTGTACTCGATTATGGGCCTGATGAGGGATGAGTAAAGAGGCACGATGACCTCCCCTAATCTAGATCTGAATCCCTTCATGATTAGGTGGGCTATATAAAATGTTTTTCTAACCACTTTGGCCACGTGGTTGTCAAATGAGAGATTGCTATCAACTTGAGTCCCCAGGTCCCTAATTACTTCTTCTGTACTTAATGGATTACCACCTATGTGGTAATTTGTGGGCACTTTGTTTTTGCCAAAGGGGATGACTATACACTTTTTGGCGTTTAGCTTGAGGCCATGGCTCTGGCACCAGTTGTCTGTTTCTATGAGGCCCTTTTGGAGGATGCTTGAGTCGGCTGGAGAGTTGATTATGGTGCCCAGTTTGCAGTCATCTGCGAACTTGGTCAGCCACAGTCCTTCTGTGTTGGTCTGTACCTCTGAGAAATATATACCAAACAAGAGGGGTCCCAGGACTGAGCCTTGTGGGACGCCACTTGTAACTGGTTTGGAGTCTGACATGGCTCCAGCAATTCTAACCATGTGGGTTCTGTCCTTGAGCCAGTTTGCAACCCATCTAGTGACATAGGGGTTTATATTTAAGCTGGTGAGCTTATCTATAATGCCCGAGTGGGGTATTGTATCAAAGGCTTTTGCGAGGTCCAGGTAGGCTGTGTGGACCACCTTCCCTTCGTCAATGGCCTTGGTGACTGTTTCAAAGAAGTCGACCAGGTTTAAGAGGCAGGATATGCCCTTAACAAAGCCAAACTGGGTAGGATCCAGTGTCTGTAGGTCCCCAATATCTTTATTTATGAGGTCCATGATGATCCTTTCCATAGCTTTGCAGACCAAACTAGTCAGGCTTATGGGGCGATAGTTTCCAGGGTCCGTTGAGGCACCATCTTTGTGGAGACTGACCACTGTTGCTGTACGCCACTCTTTGGGTACATATCCTGTAATAAGGCTGAGATTGAACAGTAGTTTTATGTTTGGGTTTAGATCTTCTTGGAGTTCATGTAGGACGCAGCCCGGGACACATTGATGCTGTGTTTTTTGCTTTGGAGAGGGCGGCTCTTACCTGAGCATCTGAGATGTCAGGGGGGCAGCACTCTGCTGGGATAGGTATTTGCCCTTTTGGTGGGGAAGGGGGGGAGAAGTTTGCACTGAACCTGTCAGCTAGGATGTTGGCAATGTCTGTGGGTTTGGTGTATTTTTTGTCATTTTGGACTAATTCTGAGCATATCTGGGAATTCCCACCCAGGTTCCTAACATAACTTAAGAAAGCCTTGTGATTATCCTTAGTGTCCTGTGCAATTTTTCTCTCGAAGCTGGCCTTAGCCGATTTTATGAGTGCCCTTAGTTTTTGCTAATACTGATCAGAGATGCCTTCCCTTTTGGGATTTTGCTCTATCATGTAGTAGCTTCTTCCTTCTATTGTATAGTTTGTTTATGGCTGGGGTCCACCAGACAGGACGTCTGCCTTTGGAGGATTGGGTCTTGGTTTTATTTGGGATTGCATGATCCATGCATTCCTGAAGGTGTTCATAGAATGCGTTTATAAAGGATTCTGCAGTCTGGGCTGTATTTTCCACAGGCCCGGGGGCTTTGAAGGATTCCACCTCGGTTTTGAGGAGTGTGAAATTTGCTTTAGAGAAGTTTTTCACTGTGGTTTTCTGGGCAGGGGGTGGGGTCGGGATGTGAATATCCAGTGATCAGTTTATGGTCTGATCTTACCAGTGAGGGATACACTTCTGGTCTGGAGCATAGAGTCCCCATGTTGGTGATGATCAGGTCCAGTATATTTTCCCCTCTTGTGGGAGTGGTAACAAGTTGATGTGAGAGTGTTCAATCTCGCCGTTTGTTCTTACACCTGGGTTCGGAGCCGATCCTCGGCTCCGTGTCGGCCGCTTGGCAAAGCTCTGCATCGAGAAGAAGCTCGAGACCAACCTATCTCCCACAATTTCCCTCTGCCTTTACCTCAGATCTAGTTTGCAGCTGCAACGTTTGCATCATTTTTGATGAGCTCGGACCACCTGACAGATAAGATTACGTTTATCTAACATTTTTAGATAATTTTTCTTCTAGTTTACCTTTAAAGTTTTGTGTGTGTGTGTGTGTGTGTGTGTGTGTGTGTAGTGAGTCGAGGGCTTTCTTCGAGTACATATATATTTTTTATATACTTATATAATAAGTTAATTCCCTCGGGGCCTACCCCTCCCTCTAAACCTATATAACTTATAAAACTACTGGATTTGACAAACTACCGGATCTGACTGAATTTACTGGATTTGACTTTATTATTGGCTATTACTGTACAAGACTGTGTACTGTTTACTCTTACTGGATTTGACTTTATTGTTATCATGTCTGAGAAAGCTAAGTCAGGCTTCAAACGGTGCCAGTGTGGACAGAAAATGTCTGTCACAGACAACCATAGTTCCTGCGTCTACTGTCTTGGCCCTCTCCATCTGCAAGAAGACTGCTCCATTTGTCATTCTTTCAGTGGAAGGGTCATGACAGATAGGTGCAGGAAACTCATGGATAGAGGCCTTTTGAAGCCTGCATTCCAAGAGGCTCTGGATGCATTGGACCAGACATCTAAATCCTCGAAGGAATCGAAGATGGAGCCCATGTCATCGGCTCTGAGCTCTTCATTTAAAGTTCGCTCACCGGTTCCACAGACCTCGGGGCCGAGTGTTGAACTTTTGTCTGTTACCGAGCCTCGAGTCTTGGAACCGGTGACGGAGCTTCCACCTCCTGTGCTCTTGAGGTCGGCTCCGTCTTCGATTCCTTCGACGCATTCTTCTAGGCCCCTCTCCGACACCGATGTAGACCGCGTGGTGCAGAAATTAATGGAGAATATGGCCTTGTCCAAACTCATCTCTGTCTCTTCCCAGTTGGTGTCGAGACTCGAAGGCCTTCCTTTATCTCCATCTGTTCCTCCTCCGAGGCCTATTCAGTCTTTGGAGCCAGGAGAGGCTGATCTGATGATCGTGGAGCCCTCGGTGCTGGAACCGTCCTTCTCTCGGTCGGCACCGTTCACCTCGACTCCGACGGACTCATTACTGGAATCGCGGAGCCGAAGATCCATCCTTGGTTCGGGGACCAAGAGTCGGACCGACGTTTCGGTTCCGACTCTCCCTCTCGGTGCCTCGGCTCGGATCGACTCGGCTCCATCCTCGGGGTCGATGCCCTTGGTCCCCATTTCGGGGATTCCTCCACTTTCTTCGGATCCGAGGGATTCCTCGACTCGGGACCCGGGGGCCTTCGACCTCATGAGGAAGGTGTTGTCGACTCAGACAACCACTTAAGCAGAAACAGCTTCTCCTTCCCATAAGGGTCCGTTATCCTCCTCTGCACCCACGGCTACATCAAAGCATCGAGCACCAGTGTCTCAGCCGCCCCCAGAGGGAGCCCCCTCTTCCTCGGAGGCTTCATTGGATGCCCCCCCCGAGGAAGTTCCGAGGAAAAGGTTGTGTAAGAGGAGACACTTGGATTCTCCACAAGAATCCTTGACATCGGACACTGACTTAGTTGAGTCAGAAGGGTCCCCGAAATCACCCTCAGAGGATGTCTCCTTTTCTGACATCCTGGAGATCCTAAAACAGAGAGGTGATTGGCAAGCCCTACCCCCTTCTGAGGATGAGTCAGTCTTGCTGAAGGCATTCGGTGCTCGCCCTTCCTCCTCCTGGGTCACTCCGCCCTTCAATGAGTTGATGGAACTGATTGCTCGAAGGGCGTGGGAGACACCTGACACAGTGGAGCCAGTCCCTAGAAAGCCTAATAAATATATTACTGCCCCTCAAGACAAGGCTTATCTCACAAAGGGAGTTCCAGTGGATGCTATGGTGGTGGCAGCGGCCACTAAAAAGGAGATGTCTGAATCTTCCTCATCTGTCCATCTGCCTAACAGAGATTCTAGGACTATGGACAGGTATGGGAAGTGCATTTTTAGTTCAGCGGCTTTTTCCATGCGATCACTGAACTATTTGACCCATTTCACATGGTTACAGAGGGATCTACTCAAAGAGTTGGGAGATACCCTCCAGGGTACTACAGATGCTGCTGTTTCAGAGAAAGTTACAGCACAACTCAATACCCTTACATCTGTTGTGAACTCGTCCATGAGGCTCATTTCATATGCAGCCGAAGGATCGAGTAGGGCTGCGGCTTCAGCGATTGCTCTTCGTAGACAATCCTGGATGCGCTTGTGTTCCTTTGCGGAAGCCTTCAAGTCTTCCTTTACTAACGCCCCATTTGACGGTGCCACTCTCTTTGGCCCAAAAGTAAAGGAGACCCTTACCCGGTGTGAGCAAGAGGGAAAGACTCTGTCTGCTGTCGGAGTCCATTTTTCCACCCCATCCAGACCGTACCCCAAAGGGCAACGTGGTGGAAAAATGTGGTTTCGAAAACCCCAAGGCTCTTTCCCAGGCACACAGGGTGATGCCCCCTCTAGAGGCAGGGGGGGGAAGAGGTGGAAGACGTCGCCCTGGCGGCAGAGGGGGTCCACAAAACCAAGGTGACAGGGATACACTCCCCGGGAAACCTTTCCAGCACTCCTGAGGGGAGGCCCGACTGTCCTGCTCTGGAGGCAGTCGGGGGTCGCTTAGCTTTATACCCTCAGGCCTGGCAAAGTCTTACATCAGACAATTGGGTAAAAAGCATTGTTACCAGAGGTTACAGAATTCCTTTCCTATCGCCCCCATTTCCGCAGAAAAGACTCCCAGATGTACCGCCCCATCTGCGAGACCCTGCAGCTATAAAAATTTCAAAGCTGCTAGAAAAAAGAGT
Source organism: Protopterus annectens (assembly GCF_019279795.1). NCBI lineage: Eukaryota > Metazoa > Chordata > Ceratodontiformes > Protopteridae > Protopterus > Protopterus annectens. The sequence continues at coordinate 1,640,061,921 of NC_056735.1, forward strand.
CATCCAACCAGTACCGGCAGACCAAAGAGGATTCGGAACTTACTCAAGGTTCTTTTTAGTTCCAAAAAAGACAGGGGACTGGAGGCCAATTCTGGACCTAAGCAAACTCAATACCATCGTCAAGAAAGAAAAGTTCCGGATGGTCACGCTTCAATCGATCCTTCCATTCTTACAAAAGGACGACTGAATGTGCTCAATAGATCTAAAGGACGCGTACTACCACATCAAAATGGCCAGGGCGTCCAGGGATCACTTGCACTTCCGGCTGGGAGCCAGTCACTTTCAATTTCGAGCCCTGCCCTTTGGTCTGACCTCAGCCCCCAGGGTTTTCACCAAATGTATGGCAGTGGTAGCGTCTCACTTGAGACGCCTAGGATTCCAGGTGTTTCCATATTTGGACGACTGGCTCCTTACTGCCACCACCGAGCGTCGACTGATTCAGGCCAAGGATTACACACTACAGCCCTGTGTTCATCTCGGAATTTCCGTAAATTTCGAAAAATCTGTATTACAGCCATCACAGCATATCTCATTCATAGGAGCAGAATTGGATACGCGTTGCTTAATTCTATGGCTTCCTCCAGAAAGAATAGCCTCTCTACAAAACCATATATCTCTTCTCATGTTGTCCAAAAAATCCCCAGCAAAACTGGTTCTGAAGGTTTTGGGTCTCATGGCAGCTTCCCTCATTACGATACCCTTGGGAAGACTGCACATGAGAGTTCTTCAATGGCTGCTATTTGCACAATGGTCGTTCCAACAGTTACCCCTGACACACGAAATTCACATCACGAACATATGCAAATCACACCTGTCTTGGTGGCTTCAGACTTGCAATCTCTCCGGCGGCCGACCATTTGTGCTACCCACACGGACAGCTACGGTGACCATGGACGCTTCCCTGATAGGGTGGGGGGGCATCTTTCAGGGACAGACAGTCCAAGGCGAATGGACCAAATTGGAGTACAATCTGCACATCAATGTTCTAGAGATGAGGGCAGTGTTTCTAGCGTTGCAACACTTTTCTCCCCTTCTACCTCTAGGGACCATTGCAGTTCAGTCGGACAACATGTCCGTAGTCTGGTACATAAACAAACAAGGGGGAACCAAGTCTTATCAACTATGCAGAGAGGCCATGAGAATTTGGCAATGGGCAGAGTCCACGGGTCGCTTTCTGATAGCAACGCATATCCCGGGGTTATCCATCATCATAGCGGACAGGTTGAGCAGAGCCATCCTGTTACCTCATGAGTGGTCCCTCAAATGAACAATTGCGGACAAAATATTTCGTAAGTGGGGCCAGCCTTGCTGCGATCTGTTTGCATCTCCAATGAACGCCAAATGCAGAAGCTATTTTGCCCTATTATCCCCTCCAGGGGAAGTCCCCAGGGACGCTCTGATTCACGATTGGCCCCCGGGCCTCCTGTACGCCTTCCCTCCTATTCCTCTGATTGCAAAATTTCTACAGAAAGCCAACAACCTGGAGAGGACAATAATCCTCATTGCCCCATTCTGGCCTCGTCAAATTTGGTTTCCCTTTCTTCAAGCACACCAAATTCGGGAACCCTGGATCCTGGACCTGGAGCCGGATCTACTGACCCACTCATCAGGGGCTCCCCACCCGTCGCTTTTCTCCCTCAGACTAGCAGCTTGGCTGCTCTGCTTCCCTTCTTAGCTAGGTCGGATCTTCTTTCCCCTGCGGTTCAAAATATTCTAGTGGCTTCTCATAAGGCTTCCACTACAAAGATTTACACTAGTAAGTGGAAGCGTTTTGTACACTGGGCAACTACACAACATTTGGATCCCGTAATAGCCCCACTGAACAGAGTCTTGGAGTTTCTATCCATACTATTTCACCAAGGAGCTTCTCCTGCCACTTTGAGAGTTCAATTGGCTGCCATTTCAAACTTTCATGTGGGAGAAAATGGGGCGCCTGTTATGGCTCATAGACTTTGTAAGGCCTTTCTAAAAGGGTCTTTCCATATCAGGCCACCACTCAGGATTCCTACATCACCTTGGAATTTGAACCTTCTATTATCACAGCTAATGCTACCACCCTTTGAACCAGCCTCTTCCTGTTCTTTGAAGTTTTTGTCATGGAAAACCCTCTTTCTGGTAGCTATCACATCAGCCAGACGGGTATCGGAACTTCAAGCTCTTTCCGTTAAACACCCATATTTGATCTTTCACCCTGATAGGTTATCTCTTCGCACTAATCCATCCTTTCTTCCCAAAGTTTGCTCCGTCAATAACATTAATCAGTCCATTGAGCTCCCCACATTTTTCAAGAACCATTCCAATAAGTTGGAATATATGTTACACAAGTTGGATGTTCATAGACAACTCAGGTTTTACTTGGATAGAACAAAGGATCACAGAAAAACAGATCAGCTCTTTATAGCCTTTGCGGACAGCAGAAAGGGCATGGCAGTTACGAAACGAACCCTTTCCAAATGGCTTTCCGATTGTATTATTTTTGTTTATACTGCTTCTGAGCAGAGCTTACCTGTCAAGCCCAAAGGGCATTCTACAAGATCAATATCTACATCCCTGGCTCATGCGGCCCGCCTACCATTGGACACTATTTGTGCGGCTGCCACTTGGTCTAAACCTCATACATTCATTACTCATTACAAAGTGGATAGGGTTTCCAGGGACAGGGCAACCTTTGGTTCCACTGTGCTCAGGAACGTTCTTCCGTGAATTTCTCAGGAGCACGGAGCTAGGGACGCTACCCAGGCGTAAGAACAAACGGCGAGATTGAACACTCTCACATATAGAAGTTATGTCCTTACCATAACGTTCCATGTGGAGTGTTCATCTCGCCTTTGTTCTTACATTCCCACCCTCAGGAAGAACGTCCAGTTTAGGTGTCTGGTTTGGTTCTCCCGCTTCTGCTTCTTTCAGTTGTTACGGCTGTGTTTCAGCTATGCCTTAGCATGTATGTTTTATGTTCACTCCCGTTGGGTTCTGGTTTGTTTGCAAACTAGATCTGAGGTAAAGGCAGAGGGGAATTGTGGGAGATAGGTTGGTCTCGAGCTTCTTCTCGATGCAGAGCTTTGCCAAGCGGCCGACACGGAGCCAAGGATCAGCTCCGAACCCAGGTGTAAGAACAAAGGCGAGATGAACACTCCACATGGAACGTTATGGTAAGGACATAACTTCTATTTCCATAGCATTTGAGTGTATGAATTCTAGGAACCTTTGGGCTAGGGTGTTGGAGATAGAGTAATGCTCCCAGTCTATGTTTGGGTAGTTGAAGTCGCCCAATATAATGATGTTTGGAGAGGGCTTCATATTTTCCAGTGTTCTCAGGAAGGCCGAGTGGGGTTCCTGGGTTTGGGAGGGTGGTCTGTAGCAGGCTATAAACTGGAAGGCAGTTTTACCCACTGTTAGTTGCACATGGATATTCTCTGATGCTTCGTGCTTTGCCACCAACCTGGAGGTGTGGGTATCTTTGATGAATATCGATACTCCCCCTCCTTTTGTGGTTTGGTCCAAGTTTTGGGGCCGAAAAGCATGGTATGAGGTATAACCTGGTAGTGCTGGGGTGCACTCAGGATCCCTGAACCAGGTTTCTGTTAGTGCACAGATATCGATGTTCTCCATGCTAAGGAGAGTTTCAAGTGCGTGCATCTTGAGGTTTAGACTTCTGGCGTTGAGCAGCATTACTCTTAGTTTCTTATCCCTTGTGATACCTATGGAGGTGGGTTTGTCTTTTGAGCCTTGCCTAAAAAAGGCACTATGGGGGTAGCAAGAGCCTTTGCCAATATCCGAAAGCCCAGGAGTGACAGGTGCAAGCCGTCCCTAGCGAAGCATCATGGCTTGTCGAGCATATCATCCCAGGCTGACAGGCATTGGATCCCCTTTGAATGACACCAGTACTTAAGCCAATTGTTGAAATTGATCATCTTGTCTTCATATTGTGGCATCATTCTTGGTGAGGGTAAGATGCTACTCAAGGTCAGGGTCATACCGGCCTGGGCTACATGCTCAGAGAGCTCCTCTATGTCTCTTTTCATGTAGTCCAGGGAGGTACGTCTCAGGTCATTCACACCAGCATGGACAATGAACTCTATATTTGAGTATCTTCTTGTTCTGTGAGATCCCCCTTATTCTGCAATACTTTCACCTTTATCAGCCCTCTTAATTCTTGTTACTTCTTAACCATATATCTTTCTATGATTTCTACCCTGTATTTAAACTCCATTTTCTTTTTATCCCACTCACTAGCTAAAACTTTTGAAGACATGTCTGTCTTCCCAATAACTCTTGAATAATTTCCACCACCCATTATGTAAATTCCTCCTTTTTAAAGGGTAGGTAAGAAAGCCCCAGTGTCTCATTTTACTTCCTTGCCCTGTATCTGTATCTTGGTTATTATTGCTGCATGATCTGAAATAGTTATTGGATGTGTGGCAACGCTTTCATTAAAAATGCACATATTCCTGTGAGATATAATTTCTGTCTAGTGTAGTCCAGTTATTGTACCTTGGGAAATAATACGTGAATTCTCCGAGTTCCTACTACTGAATTAATGTCTTCTGTACCAAATATTTTTATACATTTCTTCAACAATCTGCGCAGTTTTGTTATATTCCCATTCTGAGTCCACTAGGTACTGCCTCACTGTTGCAGATCAAGTTCTAGTCCCTACCTAAAAATAATATTCCCTTCTCAAAGCTGATTATTTCTCCCAAATAAAGCTCCATAATAGCAGTTTTAGGTAGAATGTAAATGCATGTCAGCATAATTCTCCTCCCTTGTCAGTAGCCCCTTACTTACAGAAGTCTACCTTTACCTTGTTTTTTTCCCTCTTCTGTCACTGTTGGAGCTCTGCTAGCAGTTAGTGTAAGCACTTCCCTTTTATTCTTGAAACTGTGCTAAATATCCCTTCTGAAATCTTTTCTTTATCAAATTTACATGCTCATTTCTTTCCAAGTGTGTCTCCTCCTGTAGCATTGCTGTTTACACTGTGCATTTCTTGGTATAATTCTATACTCTTTCTGTTTTGTCTGCACCTGTGAGGCCATTCACATTCCAAAATAATATGTTTAGTGTAGTCATTATAATAAGTTATTCACAGCTATTATATGCAACAGCTTTTTTATTTCCAGCTTTTGTGTTACAGGCACACACTAATGTTTGGCAGGTTAGGCTTGATAGAGTTGTTTTTGTCATTTCTATTTGAATCTGTTACATTTTACAAGACCTTTTGTTTTAATGAAAACCTTCAAACCCCCCCCCCCAGAACAGCCCCACAATCTATTAACTTAAACACACAAAGCTATGTACATCTTCAAATAATGAACTTTACACCTCCTGATATGAAGAAATGCCTCCTGAACATGATCGACTTCTTTGAGACAGTCACCAAAGCTGTGGATGAGGGTAAGGTGGTTCACACAGCCTATCTTGACCTCGCCAAGGCTTTCGACACCATCCCCCATTCTGGAATTATAGCTAAACACACTAAACAAGGTATAAATCCCTACGTCACAAGATGGGTTGCCAACTGGCTCACTGACAGAACCCACACTGTAAAAGTTGCAGACTCCAAATCTTACCTCAAAGCAGTGACAAGTGGAGTACCACAGGGTTCTGTCCTGGGACATCTCCTGTTTGGTATCTACTTTGCTGAAGTACAGGCTAATACAGAAGGCCTCTGGCTAACGAAGTATGCAGATGATTGCAAACTAGGAGCCATAGTCAAGTCCTCAAATGGTGTGGACATCTTACAGAAGGGCCTCACTGAGACAGATGCCTGGTGTCAGAGCCATGGCCTCAAGCTCAATGCCAAAAAGTGCAGTGTCATCCCCTTTGGTAAAAACTCTGTACCCATGAACTACCACATAGGCAGCAATTTACTTAACACCGAATGCGTGATAAGAGACCTTGGGACCCAGGTGGACAGTAGTCTCTCCTTTGATAGTCACATTGATACAGTAGTCAGGAAGTCCTTCTACGTGGCATACCTCATCATAAAAGGGTTCTCATCCAGGAAAAAAGAGGTCATTGTTCCCCTCTACTCATCACTCATTAGACCCATTATAGAGTACAATGCTACTTTTGGAATGTACCTCACAAGACATCTGCAGCAGCTGGAAAGGCCACAGATGTACCTCACAAAGAGGATTACTGGCCTCAAACAAATGCCGTACACTGACCGCCTCAAAAAACTCCAGCTTTACTCTGTAGCATATCGCCTACTCCGAGGTGATCTCTGCCTAACATATAAAGCTATGTCAAACTCAGAGCTGTTGGACATGCTACACCTAAAAAAATCCCAATCCCTCTGAGCTACACGCTCTAGGGACCTAAACCTTGTCACCACAATAAACAGGACACGCTGGAGGGACAGATTCCTGTCCCAGAGACTTCCTATACACTGGAACAAGCTACCCATCTATGTCAAGCAAAGTTCTTCATTAGCACTCTTTAAGGAAACTCTTGATGAATGGATGGGAAATAGGAAATACACCCCTGGGATCACTTCTGTGTCTCTGCTGGACAGTGGCACAGGAAAATAACTTTCTTGGGTAGTGTAAGCTATGGAACTTTGCTGGCTAGGCTTACGTAAGCCCTTGGGCCGATAGCCTAGTACCTACCTATGAACCTAAATCAACAGCTGTACACATGGGTAAAACCAAAACTAAAGTTAAGCTTATCCATGCTAAGATGCACATTACAGTCTGTGCTCCTACTTACACTAATAGCTGTATGTTCTTGTCTTATCTTTATTGCCCTCCCAAATGTGAAAAACAGTTTACATGTTTTCAGAAAACTTTAGCCTTAAGAAAAAGTGCACTGTCTATCTTTAAGGTCACAAAAGCTGCTCTTGTTTACTTCCAATAATTTCAAACTTTATTTTTTACTGATCTACTTATCGTACCTTTTAATTTCACCTTACTCTTAGCAAACAATTTCCAGATCTCTCAGTTTATTTCCTTCACCTTTAGTCAGCTTGTTTTCATGGAAACATAAGGACATAATGCAGAGCTGCCCTCCACTCCAGATTTCTCAGCTGACACCGAACACTTATTTGCTCAAAGAAAACTGTTTATTACATTGTGCCCTCTGATTTTTTTTAAAATCCACTTACAGTCGCAAAAAATTGTCAGACTAAGCAAAGGGTTTTAATTCAGCCACTCAACTATGAAAAAGTAAAAGACAACATTTCAGTTCTGCATATTTTATAATCGGTGCAGTCTTACACCTCGTCCCCACTCCAGCAGCCCAAGATTACGGATTATTGGCTTAAATGTGCTTTTGTCCAGCCTTTCTTTTTTTTACATTGTAATGCCTACATTTCATAGATTTATAGATTATTACTAGGCTAATGACCCAGGGAGGCCTTTCTAAGCCTAGCCAGGTTTTCCCAAAAGAATAATGATGCCTTGTATCCAAATAGGACATTGAGGGCTAGGCATGTACAAGCTCCCTGTGTCCATAAGGGACATCGGCGCCATTCCCCATCCATTGGTCTAAACTGCATTTAAATTGTGTAATAGATAAACTCAACTTCACATGGATGGGAAGCCGTTTCCATAGGAGGGCCAGTCTTGAGACACACCTGTCTGACCATCGTGTTCTGTTTAAGTTGCAGACAAAATTCAGGTCCTTGGACCTCTTTAGATTTCTTATAACTAAAGTAAGAAATAAAGGAAAAAAGCACCTGTTTATTTTAGTATCTTTATCACCTCCATCAGTTACTGAAAATACTTTACGATATAACATACTATTTGCATTCTAAAATGTTTTATACAAATACTATTAATAACAAATATTGTTTTCCTTGCAGTTAGTTTTTCCCCCTCTTTCTCTTTTTTTTTCCTTTTAATGTCCTTCCAAACATTAATGGCATAAAGTGGGTCATATTCATGTCAGTCCCCCAACAAATTTAACAAAGTAAAAAAAAAAAATCCTATCCGTCTTATCCACATTTTCTCGTAAAGCCATATTTCACAAATGTGAGTGATACTTTACACTCTCAGATTTATTCATTAACTTTAGCTTTGCTAGTCTTCTTCCTGTTCATCTCCATCTCCCAACTCTAGACTCCATTCAAGTCCATGGTACTCCCGATCCTTCTACTCAATTCTTGCTTGCTTCTGTTGTTCAGACATCTTCTTTTGGAACAATGGGAAAGGTTTCATTGACAAAGTCTCTCTATGAGCCTTAACATCAGAAGAATTAGTAGCAGAGTCCACTTCTATTTGATGGCTTACTCCTTGTTGGACAAACTTCTTTATTTCCTCCTTATCTTGTTCTGCATTAAAAAATGACTTTGTTCCTCCAGGAAAAAAAAAATATTCTGACGACAGTTGGAAATAGCAGTTTGAATCTCACCTGCCTCTCAACATTCCCTGATTTGTGGGAATACATTTTTTTTCTCTTTTGCCTGGTGTACAGTGAATAATCACCAGACTCTATTTCAAACCCATTGTACTCCTGGTTCTTCTTATCAACTCCTGTGCTGTTTTTGGCTCTCAAGCATTTTCCTTCAGAACATTGGAAAAGGTTTCTCTGGCAAAGTCTCTCTCTCTGAGGTTTATTCAGAAGAATTTGAAGCAGAGCACCATTCAGTTTGATGGCTCACTTTTTGTTAGGCAAACTTTTGTATTTTTTTACTTGGCTTATTCTGCATCAGAAATATCTTTGATCTTCCAGGAACAAAAATTCTGAAGACAGCTGGATACAGAAACTTAATCTCACACCTGCCTCTTGACATTTCCTGATTGCTGGGATAAATGTGATTCTCTTCTACCTGGTGTACAGTGATTAATCATTTTCTATAAACACCCTGCTCCCTCCAACTTTTAATACTTTGCCCTTTTGCCACAGATTTGTCAGGATAAACTCTTTCTGCTGGCATGATTGCATCTTTATTAATACAGGTCTTGCTGCTTTCTCATCACCATGTTTGGAGCATCCACATGATGTGCCCTTTTAATTAACAAATTCTGCAGTGGAATACTACTCCAGTTACTTATTTGTGCTTTCACAAAATGCATAGTTTGTTCCTTCCAGTTTTTCTGGTACAACAGAAAATGTCAGATTGTCTCTGTGTGCCCTGACAGATTTTTTTTCTGTGGGCACTGTCCTCTAACTCTGTTTTTTAAAATAGCTGTTCTTGAGCATTCTTGTACTCAGCCAGCCTTTTCTTCATATTTGACCTCTGATTTTTGCAGTTTTATCATTTAATCTGAAGAGCTGCTTAAAGCTTCTTCTGTTTTCTCCAGCCTTTTATTATTTGAGTTGATAGACTCCGATATTTATTTTATTTTAATCCAACTCTGAGTACATTTGACTTAGCTTCTGGTAATTTAGAGGAAAAGGTATCTCTCATTCCAAAGCTGGAGCTTAAACTGCTTTTTGCTGAACAGCTGCAGGATTCTTCCCAGTTTTCTCTTCACCTTTTCTAGTTGATTTTCTTTTAAACTGTCTTAAGTTTCTTCTTTTGCTGGCATCAAAGCAGTATACTATCCAGTAACTGAATTTTCATACAACAGGCAGAATTATTGTCCATTGTCTATCATTTTCTTTTTTCTCACCGGGAGTGATGAAATAAAACTCTTGATCAGTGTACAGATATCTTGAGGAGGGTTCCTATCCGAAGTTGTGCCTGAAGAGGGGAACCAGACCGGGATGTCCACTTTCCCTTTATTATTTGCTTTATTTTTAGAGACATTGGCAAATAAAATAAGTGAAGCCGAAATTCAAGGATATACTTGGTATGGTAGTTGAGAAGAGTTGACTTAATTTGCAGAGGATATTATTTTCTGCTTGATAAATTCAGAAAAGGACATCTCAAGTGTTGTGGAACATTTTAAGACAATTTTGTGTCTTTTTAGGTTATAAAGTTAATGAAGAGAAAAGAAAATGTACCCACATGAAATGATTCAGCAATACCCATATTTATGGTGACATGATAAGATAAAGTATCTAGGAGTATGGGTTAAAAAGGCTTCTGTAATGGCAGCTAAGGATATGTGGGAAGAGACTAAAGAAAATGTAATATAAAAACTGATAAACTGAAAGCTCTATTTTATTGATATAGCTAGTAAGTTACAAGCAGTGAACATGTTTTCAGTTCCTTTAGTTTTATATACAGGTCAGGCATATTATCTACCTTGGAGAAGTTGTGGACAATAATTAAGAGTTTTAACAACTTATCTGGGAGTGGAAGAGTGCAAGGGTTAAGTGGGATAAGTTGATTCTTCCAATAGAACCTTGTGATTTAGGATTACCTCATTTGAAGGGATATTTGTAGCTACATAATGAAGGCTCATGTACATAACATGAAAGGTGTAATTCAAAAAGTGGAAAGGGATGATGAAGCTGGGGGGAGGGGGTTCAAGAAATAAGGAGAGAGTTGGATTTTTGATTTAGATCCTTAAGGGGAATAACAGCCATGCAGAATATTAAATTCATAAAGTAGCAAAAAGTATACTTGGAACTAAGCCAACATGAGAATGGAGAAAAGAGATTTTGCTAATAAGGATGACTGCAAGCAGGGGTACAAGAGAATAAGCAAGAGTTTGCTGGAATTTACTGGAGAAAAATGGTAAAGGAACCAAAGTTTTGAGAGCAAGTAACTATAGCGGAAAAGGTAATAGAATGAATGAGTATTAAGACATTTGAACTGCAGGCTAGAAAATGTCTTTCCTACCAGGATTGATATCAAAGTACAGGCAAAGAGAAAGGGTTAGGGGAAATCCTAAGTGAAAGTACCATTCTCTACTAGAGTTTTTAGATGAATCTAGAACAGAAGCTGCTGTCAAAAAGGGGATAATTAGTAGGGCATATAAAATATTACACAGTAAGTATAAGAATCAATCGGATGAGGATAGAAAAGTTTGGGAAGAGAGACTGGATGAGCAGTTTGCAAAGGAGCAGTGGGAGGACATAATGGATGGCTCCCAAGTATGCAACAAAGTCTAGAAGGTTTTGGATTTTTGCTTAGGAGTGTTTACACAGTTTTATTTCCCAAGCAAACTTCAAAGAATTTTTCCTCAAGTTAATGGCAAGTGTTGGAGGTGTGATGAGGAAGAAAGGGGAAACTAGGAAAATATGTTTTGCGAGTTTAATGAGTTGGCAGATTTAAAAAATTCCCAACAGAGTATTCTGTCAAAAATACTGGGAAAGCAAATGGATGTAAATAAGGAAAATGTTTTTTTGAGCTGTGGCATTGGATTTGAATTGCCTAGACATATTAAAGCCTTGTTAATTTAATTCTGATGGCTGTTAAAAAGCAACTACTAGAAAATGGAAATCAAAGTCTAAACTAACTGTATTTGAAATTCTGAATAGTGTAACAGAGATAGAAGTGCAAGTGACATATTTAGAAAAGGGAAGGAGCAAATTACATAGAAACAAATGGAAACTGGGAACAATACATGTAGAATAATGTTCAGCAGGAAGAGGGAGATTTACAGTAAGGCAGGAATTGAGAAATTTTATATAATATTGGATTGATAATAGTTATAAAAAAAGAACATATGTGATGTATAATGTATGTAAATGGAAACCTGTTTTTTTTTTTCTTTGATATTAATGTATGTTTCTCTGTGTCTCTAGTGATAGTGTAATAAAAAGAAAAAGACAGGGAGGGATCTCATGGACCCTCCTTTTAAACAAAGAAAAGTCAATAACTAGTTATGCCTCTTTGCCACTGCCCCCTCTCATTATCCTGGTCTTCCTTCCCAAATTGCAGGTGGTCTTTCCTGCTGCCTTCATCTCTGGAAGATGTTTCAGATGTCGCTGTTTTATAAATAATTCAGAATGGTTACAGACTACAGGGGGCATCCCCTCCATCTCAGTCAGGGATCAGTCTTCCTCCAAAGAACCAAATCTATCCATTTTCTCATATTCTTTTAGATGTGCTGTCTCAATGATTGAAGGGTTCCTATTACGTGAACGAAGTCTTACAACTTCGAACACCATATGGTCGAACCCATATGTTCGAAGTTGTAAAACTTGGAAAACGTTAAAAGAAAAAAAGAAAAAAATTACCTGACTGATTTAAGCAGGGGGCAAGCGCCCCTGCACCTCCCACATAGGGGGCTGTGCCCCCCACACAGACCATTCTTTATATATAACAACTCTGAGACCGTACTATAATGCAGTACAGTGCAGAAAGGGAATATTTCCCTTTGCTACACTGTAGTGCGATCTCGGAGTTGGTATATTTAAAGAGCGGGCGATGTGGGGGGTGCAAGGGGGGCTTGCCCCCCTGCTTAAAACAGTCAGGTAAGTTTTTTCTTCAACGTTTTACAACTTAGAACATATGGGTTCGACCATATGGTGTTCGAAGTTGTAAAACTTTGATCACGTAATAAGAACTCGTGATAGAACCAGTTCCTCCATGTTAAGGCAGAATATTGTACTTGAGAATTGTTTTTGTTCTTTGTTCCCAAAAAAGAAATCAGATGGAGAAATTGTTCTGGATCTTTCAAAGCTGAACACTCTCTTTTCTCTTGGTACCAAAATTCATGATGCTCATATTACAAACCCCTTTTCTAGTACTGTTCTCCGGGGGGGTTCTGTTTACTCTAGACCTCAAATATGCCTACTTGCACATTCCAATACACATTTTATAGGTGTTACACTAGATTATTTGCCTGGGATTATACTTTAACTTTACATCTTTGCCTTTTGGGCTTTTCAGCACTTAAATTTTTCATAGATATCCTTGCTTCAGTTATAGCTTTTAGCAGACTACAAATAAATTTATGTTATATGGAAGATTGCCTAATTTCTGTTCACTCTACAAGTCTAATATGCCTACCTACACATTCCACTACACAATTTACAGGTGCTACCCTATATTCTTTGCCTTGGGTTGAGACTTTAACTTTACATCTTTGCCTTTTGATCTTTTCACCGCTCCAAGAGTTTTCATAGAGAGTCTTGCCCCAGTTAAAGCCTTTAGCAGACTACAAAACAGTTCATATTTTCAACTGTATGGATGATTGTCTCATTTCAGCTTTCTCCATCCAAGAAACTCTAGCAGCTCAGGTCAGTTCTCATATTTTCAGCAGCCTGGGTTTCAAAGTAAACTTGAAAAGTCTTGTTAATGGACCTCACTCACAGATTAGTGCTGTTTTTCTTGAGAGTGTCCTCTTACTCTCTCAAGATCAGGAAAAAATAGAAGAAAATTTATGTAACAGTATAGCGCATAATAGGAAACCATTTTATAGGCACATAAGATGTGGAAGGAATAAAGACATGCAAGTTAATAAACTGTGTGTAGATTCTAAAATGTATTCTCGAGGACAACAGATTATACTTAAAAACAAATCTTAATGCAAAGCAGCGCGACTACCCAAAAGAGGCGATACATTATCCCAGTAATCTGGGTAACTTTAGCTGGTGAAATCAAATTTGATTATCTTGAAAAAGAACTATGCAAACTAGTCACAAACAAAACATAGGGAGGAGATGGAATTAGAAATAATTACTTAAGAACACTTTGGCATGAACTTACAGTACCGTTATATCCGTTATTCATTAGGTTATTTATGTATGGAGACATTCTTTAAGACTGGAAATATGCACTTGTTAAACCTGTCTTTAAGGGAAAGGGGAATAGGACAAATCCAGACTGACACTTTAGATTTTTAACGGGGGAGTCTGTCACTGTGTCAAGGTCCAGGGTGTATGGGAGCCTCATTTCAAACACACAAATCTCAAGGAGGTGATGGCTCTAATAAAAGCTTTCAAAACTCTAAATCAACTGTAGACTCTTAGACCCCTGCTAGTGATAACAGACAACACCACAATGATGTGCTATATAAACAAAGGGGGGAGGGCAAGATCCCATTCCCTTTGCAGGCTAGCCATAATTTCCGAAGATCTGGCAGTATGTAGTAGTCTCACTTTTCAGGCTACATGTATCCTGTGAGAGCAGAACACAATGGCAGACATCTTGAGCTGATCCAGAATAGAGCCTCATGAGTAGATGCTACACCCTGAGGTCTTCCAAGCGATAGTCTTCCTGTGGGGGACCCCCCCCCACAAAAAAAAAAGCTGGATGGTATTATCTCCCATGAGCAAGAATCTTTTTCTTTGCCATTCCTGTCTTTAACAGAGTTTTTCTAAAGATTAAGCTGGAGTTGCCAGAGCTGTTTCTAGTAACTTTCTTTTTGCGTAGACAGCATTGGTTCTCCCTTATGGTACACCTGGACAGGGCATTTACCAAAAACTTCTTCACAGAGTGGATTTGCTCACACAAGACAAGGATCCCTTGTGCAACCCAACATTCAAAGTCTCCACCTGACTATGGATGATACTTTCTTTCACTTAGGCATTTCTTCTGGATGATTTGCAGCAAGTGTTAAAGGAGGCTGGAAAACTTGTTACTAGGAGATCATAATTAGCCAAATGAAAGAAGATTTTCTAGTTGGTGTCATACAAGAGGACAACATCCATTGGTGGTGGTGGTGGGGGGAGTGGCGATCTCTTCTAGACCAGTATGAATTTCTCAGCTCAGGCCAAATGCATACTTCTATCAAGGTATACCTTTCTGCTTGTTTGCCTTTGGATCCCCCTCCCCCTTTCTTTCTTTTTTCAAATTAAAAGATTCGTGAAAGGGTTATTAAACATTAGACCACCTAGAACACAATCTGCACCTCTCTAGGATCTTAATTTTGTACTGGAGAAGCTAAGCCTGTTCCATTTTGAACCTGCAGAGTGTTGTTTTTTAAACTTTCTTACACTGAAGACTGTGCCAGTCATTGCTCTGAGTTTTGCTCAGTTTGTATCAGAATTACAGGCCCGAATGTCTTTACAACCTTATTTAATTGTTCATAAGGACAGAGGTAGTATTAGAACCAACCCTTATTCTATGCTTAAAAGTATTTCTGAATTTACAATTCATCTCCCTGTGCTTATTTACTTAACCCACAAACTGAGGAGAAAGAATCCTTCATACTTTAGATGTCCATAGTCAGTTGAGGTTTTACCTGGACAGCATAAAAGATTTTATGAACTGTATTCAAGTTTGTTTCCTTTCACTAGGCATTGCAAGACGGACTCGGTTTCCAGAGCCAGGACAGGGTTTGCTAAAGTTGTTCCAGCTCTTTCTTTGGCTATAGTTGCATACTCTACTTTATCTTGGCCCTTCTGATATGATACTTTAAAGATATTAAGTCAATTCAAGCAATAAATACAGCTTCTCCACTTTTGGAGAAGAAAGCTCTGATTTTTGACATACGTGTACATTCTTGTTTTTGATGTGTTTACCACTGGGTAATTAATTGGGTTGGGTTTTGTTTTATTCTGATGAAATCCAGTTTCCTTCACAGATGAAAGTGCAAAAATTAAAGTCTGTTGTTCCCTCTTGAGTCATCAGTGGAGCTTTTTTGTTCTTTTTTTTGTTTAGTTTAACCAAAAAGCAAATGTTGGTTCTTTTTTGTTTTCATTTCAGAGGAAACCTGGCAGGATTCTCCAGTCTATTAATGACTGAGACTTCTGTTCGGAGATTTCAGAGCTGAATACTTCTGTTGCAACAGCTGCCTTTTAACAGTGTCCAACTGACTTGAGCCATGCAGTTCATCTCCTCATTAGAGAATCAAGAGATATGGACTGCTAAGTGATGCATGTTTATGAATCCTCCACCTTTTCCTTGTGGAGCATAGTGATCATTACTTTTGACTGATTTTCAACGAGACCTGCTGTATGAAATGTACCAGTCACTTGTGCTGATGTAATATAGACCTCAAAGAAAAACTGCTCATCCATTTACATGATATAGAGACTACACCCAGCCAACCTGAATGTGATTTGTGGCTTGGGTATTGAACAAGAGTTGGGCTTCTTTCACTGACCTTTTTATACATCTGATTTTCTTTATTCATCTTTGATAAAAACATGCATATATAAAGAATCTCAATCTTTTTGTGTTTATTTTTTTGTCCCGTTTAACTGAATTAAAAGACATGCAAACAGATTTTTGGTTGACTGTATATCTTGCTTGGTCCTTATTAGCTGCCATTTAGACACTGTTTTGCAGAAGCAGTCTGTTGAAAGCGGGCTTGAGTGTTTTCATCAATGAAAAGGTTGCAGTTTTAGAAAGTACAGCATTTCTTGAATGCTATGGCTTAAATTGTTGTTGTTGTGTCTTTCGGCTTATCCCGGTTAGGGGTCGCCACAGCGGAACTCCGGTCTACTAATGTTTGGTAGTGGATTTTTATGTGCCGAGTTACCAGCCCTGATGCACAACCTTCAACGAAGGCACGCCCTTTCACGCATGCCTCCACACAGAGGATGCTCTAGCTGAGAATCGAATGCGACAATGTCTTGCTGTGAGGTGACAACGCTACTGCAGCACCACTACCACAGGCTTAAATTAACTGTTTTTATTGTTACAGATTGCATCTAATTTGTTTAGTGAACTTTACTTTTATATGGAACAGATTTGGGTGAGAGCTCCTTAAGCATTCTCTGCAGAACCTCTTGGTATGCTTCTGGTAATGTTATTGCATAGCAGAGAACTACAAATGTAGTACTTTTATCTTGTGTATAATACAATTTATAGAGACCATCTGTTTTGTGTATTAAATACAGATTTGGAGGTATCTTGTTCAAAGTGCTGACAGTTGTGAGATACAAAACATGGTGTATAGCACACTGAGCAGGGCTTCATTACTCTTTGCAGCACAGTGAAGCACCGAGTCCAATACAGTTTGCAACAATAGCAAAAGGAACTGTGGGAGACAGCATCAAAGCAGGGCACATGGCACAGTAGCCAATGGTCTCTGCTGCCATTCATGGAATGAGGCATGGACTTACAGCATACATTGTAGTGGAACATTGAGTCCAGTACAGTGTGGGTCAGTGATGGAATGAAATTCACAATGCAGAGAGTGTAGCCTCAAAGCCACAATACAGTAGCCTGTGTTCTCTATATTCCAGTGATGGATGGTCTGCTTTGATAATATTGTAGCCAAGGAGCAGTATTTCACCATCTGGTATGTTTGGTATCTTACAAATTTTGGAAAAGGCTTGTATGACTGGAGAGTAATGAGACATTTAGGCACACATTTCTGAGACTTTGTTGCAAATACTCCATATAGTCATAGAAACAATGTTTAATTTAGTTTGACTGGGGGGGGGGGGCTTATGCTTCCACCCAAACATATTGAAAAAGAAGAGAGGTAAGTAGGATTTTCTAAAGGCAATTTTTTGTTTTGTATAAGTAAAGGGTGTTTTATTTGGTGGCTAAGAATCTTTAATTTGAAGTGGTTACTAAAGTGGTCATTGAAAAGATGGTATGTAGTAGTAGTTAAGTAATAGTGACTGTTGATTTTTGAGTAGTAGTTTAATGTAGGAAAGACTGCTGGGGGACTTGGATGTTAAATGGCTGAGAAAAGTGAGTATAAAGAGTACTTGTTGTAGCAGGAAGAGGAAGTTAAGGAGGGAGCAAAAACTAGTGGCTGGTGGAATATACGAATTTGGTATGGGTGGGGACGAAAGGTAAAGGTGAGGTGTGAGTGGTTGAAGTAGAAATTATAGTGCGAAGGTGGATTTTTCTGTTCTAGGGGTAGCTTGGCATGTAGTAATTTAATGACTGAAGCCCTTGCAACTCGGGAGCATCTTGAAAGTTATTAGGCGTCTGTAACTATGTTGCAACACCAAATCAACTGGTTCTCAGTGCACAGTATAACTTTCTGAATTGCATCAGCATGGTTTTCCTTGTTGAATTACGTGTTTGCATACAAACTGCTTGCCAGTATTAAAGTTGTTGCACAGTGACATAGGTCTTCTGTAGTTCTGATGGGTTTGAGTAAAATATATTTTTCCCAGTGTACTAGCCCTCTGCACAGTCTGGCTTTCACTCCTTTCTTAATGGATTTTAACCTGATGTGTACTGTGTAAGACAAATATGTACAGAGTTACAGCTACTCCAGAAAGGAGCAGTTATTTGAATTTAGAAATGATCTTGTTTGATCACAATATTAATATGTGATATTATGCCCAGATCCAGAGGTGTATTGTGCCCAGTACTTTCTTTGTTTTCAAGTCCTGCTTTCCTCATGGAAGGGCAACAAGGCTGTTTATCTTGTAGTGCCTGCTTTCTGAAAAGGATTGTAGCTTATAGGTATCTATGAGCTCAGTGTGTCATTCTTTGCTGTCTGATGTTTTTATGTCAGTGTTTTTGAATCATGCTGAGTTTATATGTAACTATCTTTTCATTTTTATTATTTAAGAAATGGAAGAGCTAGCAGAGCATGGTATTACCCTGCCTCCAAACATGCAAGGACTGACAGATGAGCAAATTGAAGAGCTTAAATTGAGGGATGAGTGGTCTGACAAATGTGTACCCAGTGGGGGAATGGAATTTAAAAAGGATGAACTAGGGCGCCGGAATGGACATGGTAAAATTGCTATTTTATATCTTTAAGTTTATCACTGCTTTTTTAGCAGCTTGCATTGAGCGGTATTCTTTTTATGAAAAAGATGAGACTTGCATGTGTATTCTAGTTTAGAGTGTACATTTTCAAGCCTGTGTATCCCTAACTCCTTATATTCGTTTACTTTATACCCTTGTGCAAGAGTAAGATGAAATGATTTTTGCCAATACACTTGTGCTTAAAGTTATTGTCCAGTTGACCTGGATCAGTTCTTCACATGTGTAGTCTACATATATGTTTGATTTTGAACATACCAATACCCAAAAGAAGTCATATGCTTTTTGATGCTATCCATGACTTGGATATCACAATATTACAAAGCGATTTCTAACTAATTGGCAGACACAACTGGACCCCACCAGCTCTTCACCATTCAATAGTGCTTTCAGTAATTGCTGTCAGGCCTTCATTTTTTGGCTTTCTTACTTCAAACTGTGGCCATTTTCCATTCCTTATTTTAAACCATCAACTATGGCTTTTAAAAGCATCTCTCATTAGAAGCAAATTCTTTTTGCAGATACCTATGTTAACTCATTTGTGCTGCCAACCACGTACCTGATTGAAGAACTGGTAGTCAGAGCTGATATGTTTGAAATGTCAGGCAAGTCATAGAAAAGTAACTGAAAAGCATTTAATGATTAACATCTTCATAGGTTCATAGGTGTGTACTAGGCTAATGGCCCTGGAGCCTTTACAAGCCTAGCTCGTAGAGGTGCCCTGGCATCTTGCTGCCTGACGTTAGTGCCCACAGCCTCGATCAAGTAGAGCCACTGGAGTGATCCCCAGGGTGAACTTCCTATTTCCCATCCACTCATCAAGATTTCTGTTGAAGAGGGCAAGTGAGGTGCTCTGCTTGACATGCATGGGGAGCCTATTCCATAGAATAGGCATTCTCTGGGTAATAAGCCTGTCCCTCCAGCATGTTCTGTTGATTGTAGTAATGAGGTTGAGGTCTCTGGAGTGTGTGGTGCAGAGGGATTGGGATTTCTTTAGACATAGCATTTCGAACAGAGCAGGGTTAGACATGGCCCTGTAAGTCAAGTGGAGATCGCCTCTTAGTAGACATATGAGACCGAGAATAGCTGGAGGTTTTTTGAGCCTGTCTGTATAGGCCATGTGTTTAAGGACCAGAATTCTCTTTGTGAGGTACTTTTGTGGCCTTTCCAGCTGTTGCAGGTGTCTAGTGAGGTACATGCCAAATGGGGCATTATACTCTATGATTGGTCTAATGAGGGAAGAGTAGAGTGAGATGATGACCTCTCTCTTCCTGGATGCAAAACCCTTGGTAATGAGATGTGCCACATAGAAGGACTTCTTGACCACCGTGGCAATGTGGTGGTCGAAGGAGAGGTTGCATTCAACCTGGGTCCCCAGATCTCTTATAACGCTTTCAACATTCAGTGGGCTCCCATGGATGTAATTTGTAGGTACTGAGTTTTTCCCAAAGGGGATAACAATGTATTTTTTGGCATTAAGCTTAAGGCCATGTTTTAGACACCAGTCATTGGTCTCAGTGAGGCCTTTTTGTAGGATGTCTACATCACTTGGGAAGTTAATAATAGCCCCCAGCTTGCAGTCGTCTATGAACTTGGTCAGCCAGAGTCCTTCCATGTTGTCCTGGACTTCTGAGAAGTTGATGCCAAACAGGAGAGGTCTCATGACAGATCCCTGTGAGACTCCATTTGTGACTGGTTGGCAATCCGACTTGAGTCTGCAGTTCTTACACTGTGGGTTCTATCTGTGAGCCAGTTTGCAACCCACCTGGTGATATAAGGGTTGATGCCGAGTTTGGTGAGTCTGTCAATAATACCTGAGTGGGGAATGGTATCAAAGGCCTTGGCCAGATTGAGGTATGCAGTATGGACTATCTTGCCCTCATCCACAGCCTTGGTGTCTGACTCAAAGAAGTCAACCAGGTTGAGCAGGCATGATCTATCTTTCACAAAACCAAACTGTGTGGGATCTAGAATTTGGGGATTCCCTATATCCTTGTTATTTAGGTCCATTATGATGTGCTCCATAGCTTTACATATCAGACTCGTTAAGCTAATGGGGCGGTAGTTCCCAGGGTTAGTAGTCACCCCTCCTTTATGTAGAGGGATGAGTGTGGCAGTGTGCCATTCATTAGGGACAAAGCCAGAGGTGAGGCTGTAATTGAACAGGGCACGCAGGTGTGGTGCCAGTTCAATTTGTATTTCATTTAGAACACATCCAGGGATATTGTCAGGTCCCATGGAAGCTGTATTCTTGGCCATGGACAAAGCAACTTTAACCTGTGCTGCATTAATGCTGGATGCCTGGCATTCTTCCGGTATTGTGATTGGTCCTTTAGGGGGAGAGACAGGGGTAAAACTGGCACAGAATCTGTCAGCCAGTATATTGTCAGTGTCTGTTGGCTCAGTATAGGAGGTAACATTTGTGCAGTAACTCAGAGCAAATCTGGGTAATGCAGTGGAGGTTCTTGATATAACTATATAAGGCTTTGTGGTTGTTTTTAATGTCTGTCACAATTTTGCCTTCATGGTTGGCTTTAGAGGTTTTGATGGGAGATTTAAACTTTTTGTTGAGGCTAATAAGGGAGGTTTTCCAGTCTTGGGACTTCCTGTGCCGTAGTTTCTTCCTTCTGTTGTAGAGTTTATTGATAGTGGGGGACCACCATATTTTCTTCCATATTTTGGAGGAGAGCATCTTGGTTTTGTTGGGTATGGCTAGTTCCATGCATTTATGTACATGTTTGTACAATGCATTGGTGTATGATTCAGTGGTCATGTATCTGTTTTCCATTGGCATGGGTGCTGTGAAGTCTGCTTTGGAGAAGTTTTTCATAGTGGTTACTTTTGCGGGAGGAGTGGGCAAGATGTGGATTTCCATGGTGATTAGTTTGTGGTCAGATCTGACCAGGGAGGAACTGACTATTGGTGTAGAGCAACGCTCACTCATGCTAGGAATAACAAGGTCAAGGATGTTGCTTCCACTAGTTGGGGTAAGAATGAGCTTGTCCAGGGCATTGGAATTAATGAATTCCAGGAAACATTGGGCAAGTGTATTGGTGCATGAGTATTTTTCCCAGTTAATGGAGGGGTAGTTGAAGTCCCAGTTAATGGAGGGGTAGTTGAAATTACCTAATATAAGGGTGTTGGGTTGGACCCTAATATTTTCCAGGATGCTTAGGAACGTGGAGTGAGAATCTTGGGCTATGGTTGGGGTCCTATAGCAGGCTACAACCTGAATCACTGTCTTAACCAATTTTAGTTGTACCTGAAGTATCTCTGATGCATTATGCTGAGCTACTAGTCTAGAGGTGTGCATGTCCTTTATGAATATGGAGACACCACCACCTTTGGATCTTTGGTCCAAGTTCTGGGGCCTAAAGGTGTGGAAAGAGTTATAGCCTGGTAGTGCAGGGGTGCTTTCTACTGCTTCAAACCAGGTCTCCGTTACAGCACAGATGTTGATTGTTCTCCATTTTGAGGAGTGCTTTGTGTGAATGCATCTCAATTAATGAGGTGTCATATTCCTGCGGGCTGACAGGTTGGACAATTGCTTGGTGCTCTTAGAGTTATATGTGTGAACAGTCTTTTAAATTATACAGACAGAACCTATTTTTTGCTTTATTTGTTTAATTCAAATATTTTTTGATCATGTAAGCTAATTAAGTGCATCATTGAGTGTTGCCTATTCAGCATTGCAGTGAAGCTGGATTGTAACAATACCATTGTGTATGGTTTGCTGAAAGAGACAAGACTGCCTGTACAGCTACCACTGTATAAATGAAGCAGTATACAGTATAAATGTGTAAAAAACGTGTTAAACTGAAAAGCTAAATTAACTGATGTAAAGTTGTTAAATCTTGCCGTTTATTCTCACTGATGGGTTCGGAGCTGATCCTCGGCTCCGACACGGCCGATAGCAAAGCTCAAGGTTTGCCAGTAGCTCGAGACCAAGCCCCTTATCCCACAATGCATTGCTGGAATTACCTCAGATCTAGTTTGCCGCGTCAAGAGAGATCTCTGTGATCCAGTTAGCTCGGACCATTTTGACAAATCGCAAGTTTAAAAACAATTTTTTTCTAGTTTTTTGGGTGATTGCTAGTGTTCAGTGTGTTTCTAGTTTAAAATAATAATAGTTTAGTAGTTTAGTTTTTTTGTAGAGATCTACCCTGTGTGTAGTTTTTGTTTTCTTGGTGTTAGGCCCTTTCTTGGCCCTATTTAGTCTTGCTATCTTCAAGTGTTATTAGTTTTCTTAGTGTGGGCTTAGTTAGCCCTGTATTTAGCCTTTACAGGTATTTTTTGTGGTGTTCTGTTGCAAGAATGTCTGATGAGAGAGAGAAATCTCATCCCAAATAGGGGTTTAAAAAGTGTCCAGATTGTGGACAGAAAATGTCCGTTAAGGACGGACATGTCCAATGTGTCTATTGTATGGGGGCTAAACACCTCCAAGACACCTGCAGTATATGCCATTCCTTTTCATCGAGGGTTCTCTTAGAAAGGAAGAGAAAACTTGTAGATAGGGGGTTACTGCAGCATTCCTTTTCTGAAGTGCTGGGTAGCCAGGAAAGTGCCAGCACTTCGTCAAAATCTTCGAAGTTTTCTGATTCCAAACAGACCAAGAGGGCAAAGAGATCAGAGGGTACAGGGTCATCTGCTCCACAGCTTTCGGAACCGAGTGTCCCTTTGGTTCAGAGCCAGCTCCCAGTCTTGGAGCCAGTCTCCGAGGTCCCCTCATTTGCTCTGCTCCATTCAGCACCTTCGGTGCATTCCTCTAAGTCTTCGGTCAGCCTTTCTGATTTGGATATGGATCGGCTAGTGCAGAAGCTTTTAAGGGCACCAGGACTTGCTAAATTGTTGTTGGCACCGACCACTTCGTCGGAGCCGAAGACCATTGAACCAGATTTGACTACTCCTCTTCCGAGCTGTACTGGACCCTCGGAGCCAAAGTATCTGGAACCGATGATTGTCGAACCCTCGGAACCGAGACCCGCACCGGGGTTATCAGTTCCATCTACTCGGACGTCCTCGGCGCTGACCGAGGATGCTAGGAGCCGACGTTCTCCTGTCGGGTCCGGGGAGGATAGTCGGACTGATATGTTGGTGCTGACTCTTCCTCTTGGGGCTTCGGCTCGGATGAGCTCGGCTCCTACCTCAGGCTCAGAGCCTATGGTTTTGGTGTGGGAGGATCAGACGGTCCATTCGGGTCCATCTACCCGTTCTCGTCAGAGCCATGGCGCCTTCGACACCATGAGGAGAGTCATGTCTCCTAAGACATCGTCAGCATCGGTTCGGCCTTCCCTCTCCCCTCAAGTTCCTGTGTCCGCTTCTTCATCTACTGGTCCCCTTGTGAATCGTAGGGACCCTGAGCCTCAAGTACCCCCACAGGGCATCCCCTGCTCTTCCGAGACCTCCCCAGATCCCCCAACTGAGGAGGTACCCAGGAAGAGATTGTGCAAGAGTAGGCACTTGGACTCTCCACAGGAGTCTTTGACATCTGACACTGACCTGGATGAGTCAGAAGGGTCCCCTCGATCCCCCTCTTGAGGATATCTCCTTTGCAGAGATATTAGAGATCCTGAATCAGAGGGCCGGTTGGCAGTCCAAAACCCTTACTGAGGATGAGTCAGTACTCTTAAAGGCTTTTGGGTCTCAACCTTCCACTTCTTGGGTGTCTCCGCCTGACAATGAACTCATGGATCTCATCTCTCGTAAGGCGTGGGAGTCACCGGAGGCCATGGAACCTGTCCCTTGGAAGCCAAACAGGTTTATCTCTGCCCCAGTGGACAAAGCCTTTTTAACCAAGGGAATGCCTGTTGATGCCATGGCGGTAGCTGCAGCCACCAAAAAGGAAGTGTCTGAAACTTCCACATCTATCCATCCTCCTAATAGAGAGTGTAGGATCATGGATAGATATGGGAAATGCATGTTTAGTTCAGTGACCTTTTCTCTTCGATCGCTAAACTACTTAACCCATTTCATGAGACTCCAAAGAGATCTCCTGAAAGAGCTAGGAGATGCTCTTCAGGGTATGGTAGCTGCAGGGGTGGCCGACAAAGTCAACACACAGCTTGCTACCCTAAATTCGATTGTGAACTCGTCCATGCGTCTCATATCATATGCAGCTGATGGTTCGAGTAGAGCCACTAGTTCAAGCATTGCTGTGCGGAGACAAGCCTGGATGAGTCTCTGTTCCTTTGCAGAGCCCTTTAAGTTTTCCTTTATTAACACTCCATTTGATGGCTCATCACTATTTGGGCCTAAAGTAAAGGAAACATTAACCAGGTGTGAGCAGGAAGGCAAGACCCTATCTGCCGTTGGAGTCCGTTTTTCTACCCCTACTTGGCCGTATCCCCAAGGGCCATAAGGGCGGACAAATGTGGTTCAGAAAAGCACAGGTAACCTTCCAAGACACACGTGGAGAAACCCCCTCTAGAGGCAGAGGAGGGGGTTATAATGGAAGACTCCACTCGCACGGCAGAGGGGGTCCGCAGCAACAGGGCGACAGAAGACAGTTCTCTGGTCAGCCGTACCAGCACCCCTGAAGGGAGGCCCGGCTGTCTGGCTCTGGAGGCAGTCGGGGGTCGCTTATCTTTGTACCCAGAAGCCTGGCTAAACATAACATCGGATACTTGGGTACAAAGCATTATTTCCAGAGGATATTTCATACCATTCTCTACTCCTCCCACTCCTGTATACAGAATCCCAGATGTTCCACCCAGTCTCAGGGAGCAAGCAGTCATAGAGGTCCACAAATTGCTAGAAAAAAGAGTCATCCAACCAGTCGCAGCAGACCAAGTTGGATTTGGAACTTACTCAAGATTCTTTTTGGTACCAAAAAAATGGGACTGGAGACCTATCTTGGACCTCAGCAGACTCTATCAGTTCGTAAAGAAAGAGAAGTTCCAAATGGTCATGCTTCAGTCCATTCTTCCCTTCCTAGGGAAAGGCAATTGGATGTGCTCCATAGATCTCAAGGATGCGTACTATCACATAAAGATGAACAGACGCTCCAGGGATCACCTGTGTTTCCAGCTGGGAGCCAATCATTACCAGTTTCGAGCCCTGCCCTTTGGTCTCACTACAGCCCCCAGAGTGTTCACCAAATGCATGGCAGTGGTCACGGCTCACCTGAGGCGTCTAGGATTCCAGGTGTTTCCATACCTAGATGATTGGCTCTTCACTACTACCACCAGGCATCAGTTGACTCAGGCAACACAATACACTCTGCCATCAATTAGGCATTACAGTCAACTTCGAAAAGTCTGCCTTATAGCCATCGCAGCATACTGTTTTTATAGGAGCAGAGTTAGACACCTCAACCACCACTCTGTCTTCCAATTGAGAGAGTCTCACTTCTTCACCAACACATCAACTCATTGGTGTCAAAGAACAAAGCTACAGCAGCAGGTGCTAGGTTTGATGGCAGCTGCAGTCCTGGCCTTACCACTCGCAAGGATGCATATGTGAATCCTTCAATGGCTCCTCTTTGCTCAGTGGTCTTACCAGAAATTGCCGATGCACCACATAATTCTCATCACGGATACCTGCAAGAGAGACCTTCGGTGGTGGTTGACGTCTCTTCATGTCACAATCGGAAAACCCTTTGTTGTCCCCCCCAGTAGCCACTGTGACCACGGATGCTTCCCTGATACGGTGGGGGGGGGGGGCATTTTCAGGGGAAAGACTGCCCAAGGCACATGGATAGATCAAAAGTCACATCTGCATATCAGTGTTCTGGAGCTGAGAGCGGTACTTCTGGCGTTGCAGTACTTTCTGGACTGTCTTCCTCTAGGGACTATTGCAATTCAGACGGACAACATGTCAGTAGTCTGGTACTTGAACAAGCAGGTGGAAACATGTCTTACCCCCTTTGTCGAGAAGCCCTCAGGGTCTGGCAATGGGCTGTTTCGTCCCAGGGTTTTCTGTTAGCAATGCACATCCTGGGAAAATCCAGCGTGATAGTGGACAAGCTAAGCAGGATGATATTGCTCCCTCACGAGTGGTGTCTCAAACAACAGGTTGCGGAGTTGATTTTCTGCAAATGGGGCCATCCTTGCTGCGACCTCTTTGCCAGCCACATGAATTCAAAATGCAGAAGCTACTTTGCCCTAATACCACCTCCGGGACATCCTCCGAGATATGCACTCGTACACAATTGGCCCCCCGGGTCTCCTCCGAGAGATGCACTTGTACACAATTGGCCCCCCCCCGGGTCTCCTTTATGCATTCCCACCCTTTCCATTGATACCCAGAGTTTTACAGAAAGCAAAATCGCTGAGAAGTACTGTCATTCTCATAGCCCTCTACTGGCCTTGTCAGGTTTGATTCCCATTTCTCCACCATCACCTGTTGGAAGATCTATGGATCCTGGACCCAGTTCCGGACCTTCTGATGCACACGTCAGGGGACCTTCATCCTTCCCTGCAGTCCCTGAAGCTGACTGCTTGGCTAATCCACTTCCCCTAATTGCCAAGCTTCATTCAATTTCAGAAGGTACAAGACAAATTCTCTTTGTCTTCTCACAAGCCATCCACCAGAAGATTATACTGCAGTAAGTGGAAAAGGTTCTCAATTTGGGCCAACACACAGAAAATTGACCCTTTCCGAGCTCCGCTATCATCCATTTTAGAATTTCTGACAAAGATTTTTAAGGAAGGGGCAGCAGCTGCTACAGTTAGAGTCCAGTTAGCCGCCATCTCAAATTTCCACCTTGGATTCGATGGCTCGAACGTTATGGGCCATAAGTTATCTAAAACTTTTTTTAAATGTGTTCTTCACATGAGACCTCCTGTCAAAATTCCTTATTCTCCCTGGAATTTGAACTTTATGCTGTCTCAAATTATTCTCCCCCCTTTTGAACCAGCATCTTCTTGTGACCTCAAATATTTATCCTGGAAAACTATTTTTCTAGTGGCCATTACTTCTGCCCGCAGAGTGTCAGAACTTCAAGCATTATCTGTCAGACCACCGTACCTGATTTTCCATGCTGATAAGAGTATCTCTCAGAACAAACCCCTCATTTTTGCCTAAAGTCTTTTCTGAATCCAATATCAATCAGGTCATTGAGCTGCCGGTCTTTTTTCTGAACAACTCTAACAAATTGGAATACATGCTGCACAAACTTGATGTACACAGACAGCTTAGATTTTATCTTGACAGAACTAAGGATATTAGAAAATCAGATCAACTTTTTGTATCCCTTTCAGAAGCCAGAAAAGGTAATCCAGTGGCTAAAACAGCTTTATCTAAATGGTTATCAGATTGTATATCCTTTGTTTATGCAAATGCTAACATGCCTTTGACACACAAACCTAAGGCTCATTCTGCCAGAGCCGTTTCTATGTCTTCTGCCTTTCAAGCTAAATTGCCCCTTGACAATATTTGCGCTGCAGCCACGTGGTCTAAGCCTCATACCTTTATCACACATTACAAAGTAGATGAGGCTTCCAGGGACAGGTCTTCCTTTGGTTCCACGGTACTGAAAAACGTACTTCCATGAGCCACCCAAGATTGAGGGTGTTAGGGACGCTACCCATCAGTGAGAATAAACGGCGAGATTTAACAACTTCACGTAAAGAAATTATGTACTTACTATAACGTTTCATGTGAGTTGTTTCTCGCCTTTATTCTCACATCCCTCCCTCCTTCCCCCTCCTGGCTGACAGTAGACTTAGAGGCTAGTACTATCCTGGCTCCTCAGTACTTCTTTCCTTTGGAAAGTGTTTTCCTTTTAGAGTAGGGTAAAGGTATATGTGTATATATATATATATATATATATATATATATATATATATATATGTATATATATATATATATATGCAGCAAACAAGATCTGAGGTAATTCCAGCAGTGCATTGTGGGATAAGGGGCTTGGTCTCCAGCTACTGGCAAACCTTGAGCTTTGCTATTGGCCGTGTCGGAGCCGAGGATTGGCTCCGGACCCATCAGTGAGAATAAAGGCGAGATAAACAGCTCACATGGAATGTTATGGTAAGTGCACAACTTCTTTTTTTAGCTTTTTAGTTTAATGTAATTGTAAAACATTTTTGCAGTTTACTCATGCAGTTGAATGTAGTGTTTAGCAGTACAGTTAAGTTTCACTGTGATTACAGTGTATAAATGTACTGGAAGCACATAACATGGCTGCTGCATGCATAACTACCACTCCTGGTGTAGTACAGGCAACATGCCTTTCAGTTTGCAAGCAGTAATATGCTAAGTTCTTGCCATGTTTTAGGCTTTCCTACTTTAAGTACTGCTTTGTGTGCAGGAGATTTGGTCATCCTTGTTGTTGTTGTATTTTTCGGCTTTAGGTTAGGGGTCGCCACAGCAGAACTCCGGTCCGCTAATGATTGGCAATAGATTTTTATGTACTGAGTTGCCAGCCCTAATGTACAACCTTCAATGAAGGTACGCCCATTTACACATGTCTCCACACAGAAGATGCTTTTAGCTGAGAATCGAACAGGACAACGTCTTACTGTGAGGCGACAGCGCTACTGCAGCACCACCACCGCAGTTTGGTCATCCTACTTTAAGGAAATGCAAGATATTAGAGAACTTATTACTGGAAGAAAAAATAGGCTGGAAGGCAGGCCAAGCACTTCATATTCCTCACCTTCTGACCAAGTAGTCATTCAGGTTAGATGTAAAATGTTGCTTTTAATCAAACTGGAGTTATAGCTGTAGCATTGCCGGATTGCTACTGATATAAAAATCTACAAACCATAGTATATTGGCAGAAAAGTAGGTAAAGTTTTGTCAGAGAATCATTAACATTTATTGAAGAAGCATGAGAACCTGTTTTTCCTTGTATTCCTAAAATCTGTAAAAGCTTAATTCATATTCAGAAAAGCTTAAAAACAGGAAGATCTATTCATCTGCCAGTCTTTTTGTTACAGAGTTGCAGTTTTTCTGGCCATCTTACTTCAATGTGCTGTTAAGTTGTGGTGTCTTGATTGGTTAACAGCCTGTTTCTTGGACAGAGTACCTCAATTAAAGTAGTAGTTAAAATGCTAATGGGCTAAAGTTTTTTTTTTTTTTTTTAATACCTGTAATTAGTGTTTTGGGCTGCAAACAACAGTTCCTTATTTGGGAGAATGACTAGTAACAACATTATTTCATTTTGTTTCACACTTATTAATTTTTTTTTCTAGATAATTTTTCTTAACCAAAAAATGTTACACCTGGAAAACTATCAGTCTGTTGATAAGCATGTTCTCAGAATGCAGGCTGTGAAAATATTTGCTGAAAGTAATTTCAGTAATGGAGTTTTCCCTGTTCTCTAATGTTGTATGACCTTAGAGTGGGTATATTTACGTTTAGGGGACGTTTTCCCATGTGCTGGGTGTAGGGACCTTGACTGTCTGCAAAACCTTAATCCGGGTTTCACTGCTACAGATTTTGATAATATTTATATATTTTTGCCAAGCTGGCATTTGGGATCATGGTTGTCATTCACTCAACCTGAATCCAGTACCCCTACAGGCTTGTTTCAATTAAAAAATAAATATATATATATATATATATATATATATATATATATATATATTTTTTTTTTTTAAGGGATAACATGTTTTTTATGGATGTTGCATTAATGCCTTATGATTTGTGCAGGGAATAGAGAGTATTTTGCTGAATTTATAGAAGTGTTAGTTAATTAATTTGGTTTGCAACATGCTTTAAACATTGATTAAAAATGTTATTTTATTACCCCATTATATTGGGCAGAGGGAGCACCAATTGCAAATACATTTTGTAGAAAAGAAAAAAAAAGTGGCTGTTAATATATTTGTAGTAGCAAAATGTGTACATCCACTGCATTTACTAAAGGCTCTCTCTTATAGAGACTCAAAGTTTGATTAAATACCAGTAAAGAAGAAAGTGAATTTCAGATGTGTAAATGAGGTAGTCAAGCAGAGGTTGTTGAGAGTTAAGAGAAGGTCATTGCTTGCGAGAAGGTCATTGCTTGCTATCACTTTAAAAGCTGAGGATGAAAGTCTAGAGAGAGAGAGAGAGTTGAACAGAAAAGGGGAACTAAATCAGATTTCTTCATGATGTATACTGTTATTACATAAAGATAATTAAAATATTTGAAAAGATTGGTTTATTAGGTGATGCGAGTTTGAAAAAATATTCCCAACACAATGAAGGTCTTGTAGAAGAGCCAGTAATTTAGAAACATGCTGATTGACATTACATACATTGAGAATAAAAGAGGAAGCTGAACAATCACTTTTTTCCAGCGAAAAATGTTTGGTATGTACTGGATATTAATGGTAAAAATTTGGTTTGAGGACAGGATTTTATCTCTAGAACCAGAAGTGCGGTGTATGCCATACACCCATTGTTGAAAAATGAACTGTGATGGCAATACAAAAACAGTGACTTAAAAAGCTTGCAGTTGCATCTTTAAAGCAAGATGATCTGATTTTCCTCACGCACCATTGCTGAAATATATACTAAGAGAAAACAAACACAGGGCTCAATTGTCAAAACTTTAATAAAATGCAGAATAAAACAACAAAGCTTTTCAGTAAAAAAACCCTCTTAGTCAATGCTACAACAAATGTACAACTGCAGTGAAACTGTATATACAAAAACTAATTGCCAGCCATTAGTAATTAACCAGTTAAAAATATGACATCATCTAAAGTAACATAGACACCCGGAAAAACATGAAAAATTCAACAAAAATTCATAAAAAGTCCTTCCTAAATTTTCAGAACAGGTTTTATACTACTTTTTACATTTAATCCAGGTGGCTTGTCTGCCCTAAAGTAATTTAATCCACCTGTACCCAGCCATTTTAGTTCTAATACCTGTATCTCCACCTCTGACATTATCATATAGTTTCTGTATAACCCTAAATTTAAAACTGTGGTTACTACCTTAAGTCATAATATATTTAAATAAAGCAGCACTGTCTACTTTTCTTATTTCATAAAGATGTGACTGTATTCTTTATTTCAAGTTTTGATTAGTTTTCCTGATGTAAAAATGTTTACATTTTACATAGTTAGCCCATAGACTATTTTATCAGTAGAGCAAGTGGCAAAAACTTCAAAACTGAAAATACTCTTTGTGATGGGATGTACAAAGGTGGTCTGTACATTAATAGTATTGCAAACGGAACAATTATGATATGGGATCGTACCTTTAATTTTCAGATCAGGGACAGAAGTTTGTCTAAACATCAAATATTTGTAACGCAAGTGTAATTTCAAATTACTCTCTCTACTGAAAGTGAAGCGAGGTTTATTTCCTGTTTGTCTAATTTCTGAATTTGAAATGTAGATGGATACGAAAGTCATGTTTTATTAATTGTAATGTTCATGATTTTGCCTTCTGTTTTTGCTACTTCCCTTGTGAATTTTTGCTTTTATGGTAGATCACTGAGTTTTTTTTTTTTTACCTTAAGTGGAATTAAAAAAAAAACTTAATGGATATGCCTATGCCCTTGTAGTGATATAACACCAGCGTCTGCATTTTTGGACACAACTTGTGCATGGTTCATTGTTCTCCATAATAATTTTCTCTTATAGGACTCAAAAGTATGGCATCTCTGACATCCAGGTTTAAACGACATTTAATATTTCTCAGATTTCATTCAGAGCTATGAGCATATTTTAATAAAAAAAGTTTAACTGTTTTTATACTCAGAGATTGAATAGTGCATTGCAGTCATGAATGGTTTTCTCAACATCGATATTAATACTTTGAGTGTCTTATCTTTATATGACTTTTATGTTGTATTTCTTAACTTCCTCAGTTCCTTATCCCACAGTCCTCACTTTCTTATCCTCATTTTACAACTACTCCTATTTCTTTCATTATCTAATTAACTGCAAGTATTTTATGTACCAAAAGGGAGCAGTTGGGATGATGTTGTCTGAGTTAGAACCATTTCATTACATTCTGTATATGTGTAGTACTTCTTTCATGTCACTTTATTTGCAAAGCTTTACAGTATTGTTTTGCTGTTGATTTCTGTATATATTTTGGTTGGACAAAAAAGTGGTTCATGTGGATCAGAGCTGTAGTCCAGTTAACAAACTTCAGTAAAATAAAATAAATAGAGCTGTAATATCCCATGATTTGTGAGAAACAAAACAGAATCTGGAACAGCCTGCAAAACTGGAAACAATTGAGATGTGTGATTTTAACAATATGTCCAATAATGTGGGCTTCAACCCTCCCCAGTTATGTTTATAAGTAGAGTAATGTGGGTACAACCCCTCCTTGTAAATTACGTCATGCAAATCGGAACTAAATTAACTGGTTGTCACTAGTTCATTCCAGTTTCAAGAATATGTTTCATGAGACATGTTCAGTCCAGTGGCAAGAAGAAGTGTCATGAGACATCTTAAAGTGGTAATGTATTTTCAGAAGGGGGCTTGCTTACTTATGTTCTGTTTTTTTTTTTTAAAGGACCACTACAAGCAGAAACTGGAAAAGTAAATATGTTTATTTGGCTATGAAGTTCTGTGTAGTCCAAACAAAACCAAAACCAGAGACGTCTTCCCAAACTCGACCAAAGAATTTTATTGAATGCTTTTGTCTGCATAAATCAGCTGACTTCTTCAGAATAATGAAAAACCAAATAAACCAGTAATAAATACCATTTAGAGAACATCACATGGCACAGGGATTGGGAGGGTGGCCTAATGGTTAAGGTGTTTGCCTTACAAACACAAAGTGCAGGGTTAGAGTCTCACAAGGGATAATTGGCTAGGCTTAAAATGGCTTGCAAGGGCAGTTAGCTTAGTACTAATCTATGAACTATGAACTATGATTGTCATATGGCCCAATTCTTACAAATTATATCTCTTGTCATAGGAATATGATTGTTATATTTCATAACATACCTAACATAATTACCAGTGCATTTGGTATGCATAGGTACATCACTTCTATCTGAAAAAAACAGGTGTTGCAAAAGTGTCACATTCAGCAAGTGCATTTACTTTAGCCTGATTAATTATAGCTCCTTAGCTGAAAATCTATGGACATTTTAGAAAGTTCAGATAGAAACTGTTCATTACTGGTATCGAGCCTACTTGCCCTGATAAACTGAATCTTCATAATACTTTTGTATACAGATCTAGGATGCATGCTATCATAATGTAAAAATCTCGTCGTTTGAACATTCTTCCTATGTATGGTGGTGTCTTTATGACTTTCTTTTAATATAAGGGTTACATCTAAAAAATCAATTTGTTTATTAGAATGTTTCAAATCAAAAATAAGAAAATTAGTAGTGTTGTGTAGTTCCATAATGAAGGTTTCTAATTGGGCAACCCTACCCATCCAAACTAACAGTATATCATCAACAAATCTCACATAATATTTTAAATATAGATCCTTAAAGGTGGACATTAAATGACCATTATAGATGTGTTTATCCTCCCAGTTTGCAAGAACTAGATTGGTATAAGTATTAGCAACTGGGGTGCCCATAGCAACTCTCAGTTGCTGATGAAAGAACTCTTCATTAAATATAAATGTATTATTGGGAAAACCTGTAAAAAACAAAAAAGAGAGGCAGAATCAGCAAGTCCAACAAACAAACTGTTTTGCTGATTCTGCCTCTTTTTTTTGTTTGTTTTTTATAAATATGTTATTGGTTAGACTAAATCTAACATTCTGCATAATAATTCTGTTTTGCTTCCTGCTAAACTACCATGCGCATTCAAAAATTCCCTTATTGCTTCAATGCCATAATCATTGCGAATAACCATAACTAGAGACTTAATATCCAGTGTTGCAAAGATGAAATTAACAGATTAAGTAGTACTATGCTATCTGTAAAATGATCTAAGAAAAGCATTAGTATCTTTGATATAACTATTACTGTGTACTAGAAAAGGAGACAATTGCTTTTCTAGGTGTTTAAAAACAGATGTGGTTGCCCCTCTGTTGCCAGAGTTTGTAGGTCTCATTGGTGGAACTTGAGCATTTTTGTGAATTTTGGGCAACCCATAAATAGCTGGTATAACAGGTTCAAGTGTATACGAGCAACTGTGTTTTAACATCAGAGATGTAGTTATTAATAAGTATATATTTATGTTAAAACGTAATTGTATGATATGCTTATGGAAGGTTCCATTATTCCTGAAACCTTATGGGTTGCCCAAAATTCACAAAAATGCTCAAGTTCTACCGATGAGACTTCCCAAAGGGTACTATTATGCATTTCTTGGCATTTAGTTTTAGTCTGCTGCTCTGACACCAGTAATTTGTTTGTGTCAGCCATTCTTGGAGAACATTGGTGTGGGTGGGGGATTCTGTGACTGCTCCTAATTTGCAGTTGTCTACAAATCTGGTCAGCCAGAGGGCCTTGATACTGATCATGACTTCAGAGAAGTAGGTGGCAAAAAGAAGCTGTCCCAGGACAAAGACTTCACTGGTGACTGACCTCTTTGTAGTAGTGAACTCCCCAGTTCTAACTTCCTGGGTCCTGTCTGTGACCCAGCTGGCTATCCACCAGGTAATGTAAGGGTTTATACTTAAGAGCTTCAGTTTAACAATGCCTGTGGGGAATATTGTGTCAGATGTCTTGGTCATGTCAAGATAGGCAATGTGAACTGTTTTGTCATCAAACATAGCTTTGACAGCCTTCTTAAAGAAGTCAGCTAGGTTGAATAGGCATGACCATTCCTTGACAAAGCCAAACTGGGTTTGTTCCAGTGTTTGCAAGATTCCCGTGTCATTATCGATCATTTAAATGGCATTTTATATGAGAATAGTAAGACTTCAAGAGGGCCTGATAGGTTAAGTTTCATGTTATTTAGAAGACAGCCTGGGATATTGTCGGGGCCCGTTTATGCTGTGTTCTTGGCCTTAGAGAGAGTATTGAGGACCTGTCCTGTAGTGGTAATAGGGGGAGTTATATTTTATGGTATTTCCTGGGGGGGGGGGGGGCTATGGAAAGCAGGGTAAAGTTAGAACTGAATTAGCCATTAGATAGGTTTGCTATATTTTCTGGCTCAGTATAGATGTCACGATTAACAGTGAGGTATGTGCAGAATTGTGTATTGCCTTTGAGACTGTGGACAAAGATAAGGAATGCATTGAAGTTATCGGTCCGGGAGGCCAATTTTTCCTCATTTGGCTTTGGTAGAACCTTTTTTCATGATTTCCTTGCTTCTGTTATACAGCCTGTTGATGTTGGGATTCCACCAGTTTGGCTTGTTTTTTTAGTTAGTTCTGTATTTATTCCTGGTGGGTACAGCTGCCTCTGTGCAGCTGTTAACATGCTTGTATAGAGTTTTTCTGAACAGTTTCACATAGGCATCAGTGTTCTTAGGGTTTAGGGGGGCTTAAAATTTTGCCAGGTTATCACATAACATTAGGAAGTTAGCCTTAAAGTATTTCCTGAATATTCCAGGGTTAGGTGGGATTATTGGTTTTATTTTTACTTCAAAGCAGACCTTTTTATGGTTTGATATCGCTAGAGAGGATATTACACTAAAGAGTGTGCAGTGCTGTCTCATATTAGTGAGGACCAGATCCAATATGTTTGTGCCCCTGGTCAGTATATTGACAGTCTGGTCCAGGGAGTTTCTGTTTGCAAAATCCAGGTTTGTCTATACCTATATGTTTGGTGTCATACATGATTCCCAGTTAGTAGTGGGGTAATTGAAGTCACCCATGAGTATGGTATTGGGTTCAAGGATGAGTCCTTCCAGTAAGCTTAAATATATGTCACATCATCCTTGACACTGGAACCCTGTTTCAAGCCTTGGAACCGACTCAGCAGTTTACTTCAGCTCGCGCCATCCAAACTCTCGAGCTAGGCTCTACCCATAATGCT
The DNA here is from genome assembly GCF_019279795.1 of Protopterus annectens. Taxonomy (NCBI): domain Eukaryota; kingdom Metazoa; phylum Chordata; order Ceratodontiformes; family Protopteridae; genus Protopterus; species Protopterus annectens. The sequence continues at coordinate 1,640,098,142 of NC_056735.1, forward strand.
CCTCTTTAAATTACCTCAGATCTCGTTTGCCGCTCCATGTGTCAGACACATACTACTGCCCTCGAGCTTTGGCTTCTTAAAGTAAGTTTCTTCTTTAAAAAATATCTTTACTCTACTTGTTAGCTCTTTCTATTGATAGTATCTTTCTTTCTTTCTACCCGCTCCTGTCATTTTCTTAACGTGCATGTGTGTATCTTTGTTTCTGCTATATCTTACTACTGTTGGTAGTTCTTTTGTGTACCATTGTTGGTACCTGTTTTTACCTTTCCAGGTAGCCTTGTTCACCATCATTGGTGTTTTTCCAATTCCTTTTCTTCTAATTTCCCTCTTATTAAAACCTACTGTGTGTGTGTGTGTGTGTGTGTGTGTGTGTGTGTGTGTGTGTGTGTGTGTGTGTGTGTGTGTGTGTGTGTGTGTCTGTGTGTCTGTGTGTGTGTGTGTCTGTGTCTGTGTGTGTGTCTGTGTGTCTGTCTCTGTCTCTGTTTGTCTCTGTGTGTGTGTCTCTGTGTGTGTCTCTGTCTCTGTGTGTGTCTCTGTGTGTGCGTGTGTCTCTGTGTGTGCGTGTGTCTCTGTGTGCGTGTGTCTCTGTGTGTGTGTGTCTCTGTGTGTGTGTGTCTCTGTGTGTGTGTGTGTCTCTGTGTGTGTCTCTGTGTGTGTGTCTCTGTGTGTGTCTGTGTGTGTCTGTCTCTGTGTGTGTCTCTGTCTGTGTGTGTGTGTCTCTGTCTGTGTGTGTGTGTCTCTGTGTGTGTGTGTCTCTGTCTGTGTGTGTGTGTCTCTGTGTCTCAGTGTCTCTGTGTCTCTGTGTGTGTGTGTGTGTGTGTGTGTGTGTGTGTGTGTGTGTGTGTGTGTCTGTGTGTACGTACATCTCTACGATGGCTGAAAAGTCTGAATCCACAGCTAAATCTTCTAAGGGCACCTCCGGGTTTAAAAGGTACCAGAAATGTGATCGGAAAATGCCCAGTTTGGAAGGGCATGTGTGGTGTGTGTATTGTTTAGGAAAGGTTTACAAGAAGATTGCTCTATATGCCACAGGTTCTCTGCTAGGACACTCAGTGAATGGAGAAACAAACTTATCCTTAAAGGTTTGTTGAAAGGAGATTTCAGAGAGGCCATTTCTGGGTCCAAAACAGAAGCCAGTTCTTCTTTGTTGTCATCTTCATCAAAGAGACCTTTGTCAGTTCCTAGTTCCTTGGAACCACCTAGAAAATTATCAAAACAACCTTCTGTGTCGAACAGTTCCTCGGCATCGAATGGTAAAAAAGAATCGGTACCTACAAAAACTATGGAACCGAGTTCTAATGCCCCAGCACCAAAAGATTTCTCGGTGCATGAGGAGCCTAAAATAATTGTGGTTCCAAGATCAATATATTCACCATCTATTGACCCATTCAAGGACAGACCACCAAGCCCCTTCCTTGATCTGAGACCCCCCAGGTCTCATTCGACTGACTTGGTCCGATCCACTGGGAGTCTCTCTGAATCAGACATCGAGACTGGTGGATCAGCTCCTTATGACGAGGGGATTGCCTTTGGTTCCTAGCCAGACTGGCACCAGGACCAGCCCAGTTTCAGCACCAACAGTTCCTCCTCATCCAACTCCAGTTAAGTCATTGGAGCCCATGGTTCTGACATTCCCGGCTTTGACTGTCTCTGTTCCGAAAGCAGCATCTTCTCCAGAACTGAGGGTTGCCTTGAGCGTCTTTGGGCTTTCAGCACTGGGGGTCTCCTGGGGTTGAGATCCCTCGCTGGTTCTGAGGTATATGAAGCTACTTCATTTATTTTGGAGCCTTCCATGGCCCCCTGGTGCTTCGGCATTCACAGGCTTTGATTTCGGGGGTAGCTTCTTCATTGTGGGTTGGGACCTTGGTTCTAAAGGAGTCTGTTTTGGTTCTGGGCTCTCAACCCTCTATGGGGGGAGGGGGCAGCTTTCTGAATCATGGAGAAGACCTTGTCCATTGGGGACTCAGTCTTTGCCATCCCTTTTGGGACAGACCTTTACATCCTCTCAACCAGAGCCCCCATTGGTCACAAAACCCCCAGTAATACCCTCCTTAGTGGTTTCCTCTGTGGACACTTCCTCAGAGCACCCCCCCCCCCCCGAGGAAGTACCTGCAAAGAAAAAGTGCAAGAGGAAGCACATAGACTCCCTGAAGGAGTCATACACCGAAGATACCTGATGAAGTGGAAGGTTCCCCAGGTCACATCCTGATGATGTTTCCTTTGGAGATATCCCAGAAATCCTGAAACAGAGAGGTGGCTGGTCTTCCATCCAACCTTCCTCAGAGGAGTTGGTATTCTTGAAGGGTTTTCATGCCCAACCCCCTCTACCTCCTGTATTCCTCCATTTGCTGATGAGCTTATTAAACTAATTGCTCAGCGGGTGTGGAAGATGCCTGACTCCATCAAACCAATCCCCAAGAGACCTGACAGGATCCTTTCCACCCCAAAAGAAGAGCAGCACTGGACCAAAGGGATACCTGTGGACACCATGGTGAGAGCAGAAGCCACCAAGAAAGGAACTTGCTGAGGAAAGTTCAACAATCTATCCTCCTAACAAGGAATCTAGGACGATGGATAGGTTTGGGAAGTGCATTGAACTACATGGCACATTTTACTAGGTTGCAGAGGGTTCTAATTAAAAAGCTTTCAGATACCCTCTCAGGAGCAATGGGTGAAGGGGTACGGGACTAAGTGGCCTCACAGTTTGCCACCCTTGAAGCAATTTCTAATTCATCCATGAGGCTCATTGCCCATGTAGCTGAAGGGCTGACAAGTGTGGCGGGCTCAGGCATAGCCATAAGAAGGCACTTCTGAATGGGCTTATGTGACTTTGCAGATCCATTTAAAGTGTAATTTGTCATCGCTCCATTTGACAGATCCTCCCTTTTTGGTCCTAAGGTAAAAGACACCCTAGCTAGATGTGAAAAAGATGGGAAGACTTTCTGCCATAGGCGTTTGTTTCTCGACTCCTCAATGTCCTTACTCCAGGAACCAGAGAAGTGGGAGACTATGGTTCACAAAATCCCAAGGGCCCTTCCGGGATTCATGTGGCAAGGACTTCTCTGGGACAGAGGGGGAAGTAATGGAAGACACTGCCCTACAAGCAGAAGTAGCCTGCAGAACCAGGGATCCAGAAATTCCTACTCTTGTACTTTCTGCCAGCACTGCTGAATGGAGGTCCAATTGCCTTCCTCTGGAGGCAGTCAGGAGATGACTGTCCCTACACGTACTTGTCTGTCAACAGATAACTTCAGACAAATGGGTGCAGGGAATCATTTCCAGAGGTTACAAAATTCCACTTTCCAGAACCCCAAAAATCCAAAAAAGGCTTCCGGATGTTCCACCCAATCACATGGCAGCAGCATTAGCAGAAATTCAAAAACTGCTCAATGAGAGAGTCATCCAGAAAGTCCCACCAGACCAAATAGGATCCAGGGTTTACTCAAGGTTCTTTTTAGTACCCAAAAAAAACAGGGGACTGGAGACCCATTCTGGATCTCAGCCAGTTCAACAAGGCAATATAGCAAACCAAATTTCGGATGGTCTTTGTACAGTTTATTCTTCCTTTTATGGAAAAAAAGATAATTGGATGTACTCTGTAGACCTCCAGGATGCGTATTACCACATAAGGATGGACAAACGCTCAAAGAGGTTCCTGTGCTTTCGGCTGGGAGCCAGTCATTTCCAATTCAGGTAGCTGCCCTTTGGTCGCACCTCTGCCCCCAGGGTGTTCACCAAATGCATGGCAGGGGTAGCAGTTCACCTCAGACTGCGAATTTTTTGAATATTTCTATACCTCGATGACTGGCTCCTCACCGCTACCACCAGGCGTCGGAACGAGCAAGAGACTACACTCTCCGTCTCTGTGCATATCTGTAAATCACAAAAAGTCGAATCTACATCCATCACACCATCTAGAATTCATTGAAGCCTTGTTAGACATAATTACAGGAACTGCTTCTCTTCCAAAGGAAAGGCTACAAAGGATCAGATCCCTGGTCAGCCAAATCATCAGGTGCAAAACTGCTCCAGCCAGACTAGTCCTTCAAGCATTAGGCTCGATGGCAACCTCCGTCATTCTGGTCTCATTAGTGAGATATCACATGCAGCTTTTACAGTGGCTACTAGCTTCCCAGAGGTCCCTGATAGATTAACCAGTGTCTCATCCCATCCTGATTGCCAATCGCTGCAAGCAAGATCTGGCCTGGTGGCTACACTCCAATGACATTCTCATGAGCCTACCATTCATCCTTCCTCAACCCAAACCATAGTGACCACAGATGCCTCTCAGATAGGGTGGGGGTGGGGGGCATTATCTGGGAAGGACAGTCCAAAACACTTGGTCCCAATGGGAGGTCAACTTGTGCATCAGTATTCTATAGATGAGGGCAGTGCTGTTAGCGTTGCAAGCATTTCAAGATGCCCTCCCTCTAGCAACAGTAGCAATTCAGACGGACAACATGTCAGTAGTCCAGTATGTCAACAAACCAGGAAGAACCAAATCATGCCCTTTGTGTTAAGAACCCCTCAGAGTTTGGCAATGAGTGATTTCTTCCAAACACTTTCTAGCGACAATGCACATTCCAGGGAGCTCCAACATGATTGCGGACAAATTGAGCAGATCCATTCTTATGCCTCACGAGTGGTCTCTCAATCCTATGGTGACAGAAAGTATCTTCCGTCACTGTGGCCAACCTTGCTGTAATCTGTTTGTGCCCCCCCCCTCAACAAGTGGAGCAGTTACTTTGCCCTGATCCCCCCTCTGGGGGAGTCACCAAAAACACTCTTCTCCAGGACTGCCCCCCCCCCCCCATCTCCTCTATGTCTTAGGTTCATAGGTTGGTACTAGGCTATCAGCCCTAGGGCCTATACAAGCCTAGCCATAACAATTCCCTGGATATTTCTTCCCACACTGTTTACTTCCCTGGACCCCTGTCTAGCAGGGAGACTGATGTGATCCCCAGGGTGAATTTCCTTTCTCCCATCCAATCGTCAAGGTTCCTTTTGAAGAGGGCCAAAGAGGCACTCTGCTTGACATGTATGGGCAATCTATTCCAGAGTCTGGGGAGTCTCTGGGTCAGGAACCTATCCCTTCAGCATGTTTTGTTTATTGTGATGACCAGGTTTAGATCCCTGGAGCGTGTGGCTCTGAGGGATTGCGATTTCTTTAAGTGTAGCATGTCCAACAGCTCTGGATTTGACATGGCCTTGTATGTTAAGCAGAGATCGCCTCTGAGTAGACGATATGCGACAGAGTTTAGCTGGAGTTTTTTAAGGTGGTCAGCGTAGGGCATCTGCTTTAGGCCTGTGATTCTTTTAGTGGGGTATTTCTGCGGCCTTTCCAGTTGTTGCAGATGTCTTGAGAGGTACATACCAAACTGGGCGTTGTATTCTATAATGGGTCTAATGAGGGATGAGTACAGTGGGACAATGACCTCCTTTTTTCTGGATGAAAAGCCCTTAGTGATGAGGTTTGCCACATAGAAGGATTTCCTGACACTTGTGGCGATGTGGTTATCGAAGGTGAGACCACTGTCCACCTGTGTCCCTAAGTCTCTTATCACACTTTCATGTGATTCCCCTGATATCCCAATTTCTAAAGAAAGCCAAGAGGTTGGAAAATGCAATAATTCTCATTGCCCCGTTCTGGCCTCGGCAGGTTTGGTTTCCCTTCATTTGGCCTCATCTACTTCAGAAACCTTGGATTCTGGTCCCAGCTCCAGATCTATTATCTCACCAGGAAGGAATGATTCATCTGAATCTCCAACATTTCCAGCTCACTGCATGGCTTCTTCAATTCCCATGATTGCCAGGCATTCCCTCATTTCCTCCTGTGTCCGCCAAATCATTGTGGCCCATCACAAACTTTCTACTAGGAAACTGTATCAAGGTAAGTGGAAAAGGTTTGCTAGATGGGCTCTTGCCAAAGTTCTAGATCCTTCTACAGTCCCAGTACATAAAGTATTAGATTTTTTAGCTGGCCTTTATAAAACTGGCTCTTCTGCCTCTACCATTAGAGTCCATGTGGCTGCCATATCAAATTTCCATACTGGTTTCAGTGGTTCATCACTTATGTCACATACGCTTTGTAAAGCCTTTTTGAAGGGCATCCTTATGAGGCCTCCTTTCAAGGAGTCCATATTTCCATGGGATTTACTGATCATTCTACAGGCTCTAACACTTCCTCTTTTGAGCCATCAGCTACATGTGACTTAAAATTTCTGACTTGGAAAACTTTATTTTTAGTAGCTATCACCTTTGCGAGAAGAGTTTCCGAAATTCAAGCCTTATCCTGTAAACCTCCCTACATAATTTTTGACAAAGACAGAGTTTCCCTCAGAACTAAACCCTCATTTTTGCCAAAAGTAGTTTCAGAAGTCAGTATCAACCAGACATTGCAACTGCAAGTCTTCTTTTCTAATTTCTCCAGTAAAGGGGAATATTGTCTACATTTATTAGACATACATAGATAACTTTATAGAACCAAGGATTTCAGAAAATCTGACCATCTATTTGTTGCCTTTTCTTCGCTTTCCTTAGATAATCCAGTTACCAAGGTTACCTTAGCAAAATGGCTCAGATATTGCATTACCTTTATATACAACTCAAAAGGGCTTCACCTTCCACATCCAGTGAAAGTGCACTCAACTACAGCCATGTGATCTTCTCCTCATACCTTTATCACTCATTACAAATTGGATCAAGTCTCTAGGGGACGTGCATCTTTCGGTTTGATGGTGCTCAGGAATATTCTTCCATGAGATCTCCCAGGATTCATGTAGCTAGGGAATCTGTCCCACTGTCAAGGATGACATGAAGATTGACAACATCAGATTAAAAAGTTATGTCTTACCATAACGTTCCATCTGTGTTGTCGATCTTCACTAATCCTTGACACCCCCCCCCCCTCATCCCCCTCTGAGACTCTTAGTGGACCGAATATTCCCAAGACTAGTTTCATAATAGGGACACAGATTTGGTCTCTCTTTCCTATATCTATCTGAGGTAATTTAGAGAGGAACATTATGGGTAGAACCTAGCTTGAGTTTGGAAGGCCCTATCTGAAGTAAACGGTCGAGCCAGTTCTGAAGCTCGGAACAGAGTTCCACTGTCAAGGATTAGTGAAGATGGATAACACAGATGGAATGTTGTGGTAAGACATAACTTCTTCTTATAGTTTTCCTGGGTCATAAAGCGGGACCTGTAGCTTGCAAGGAAGTGGTAAGGATTTTTGCCTATGGTTATTTAAATGTGGAGAAGCTCAAGTAAAACATCCTGTTTGACCAGCCTTGAGTTATATATATTTTTGATGTAAATTGTGACACCTCAACCTTTAGTCCCTGTCTGTGCAGTAGCTGGTGTAAATGTATGGAATGCATTGTTGTCTTGCACTGCTGGGGTACTCTCCACTGCTTTAAACCGTGTCGCAGTGGCTGCACAGATGTCATTTTCTAGGGTGAGGAGTTTCTTGTTTAGACTCCTAGCATTGAGCAGTAACACCTTTTAGATTTTCTTGTTTTTGATTGCTACATCTGAAGTATGCTGATTTGGCATTGCCTAAAAAGGCACTATGGAGGATGTCAGTGTTTTAGCTAATACTGGAAAGCCTAGAGGGGAGAGGTGCAGACCAACCCTGTTAAAGCAGCGTGGACTGTTGAACATCTTCTTGCATGCTGAGAAATATTGAACATCCTTAAAATTACACCAGAAATAAAGCCAGTTATTAAAGTTAGTTGTCAAATGTTCATACTGTGGCGACATCCATGGAGAAAGTAAAATGCTGCTCAATCTAGGCTCGTACCATCCTGGAAGACATATTTTGAGAGCTCCATGATGTTTCTTTACAGTATATAGTCTAGGGTGGTGTGTCTCAGAAACCAAAACAAAACCACAAAACAGGAAACGGTGCATCCAGCCAAAAAAAAAAAAAAATTGTGGTCCAGTGACCTGACTGCATGCATAATATGGCGGATCCTGGCCCCTGATGAGCAACTGACCATGACTTTCTCCTTACTCAGCCTTGTGAGAGGGTCATTGGTGTGCCTCACAACGGAGTCTCCGATGATCAGAATGTTTGGTTGTGTGGCGGCTTGCCTTATGGGCTTAGAAGTAGAGGCTCCATGAGATGTGGCTGTATGTGTTGATGTGGGTGTTGTTTTGACATTTGGTGCTGCTGATGGCATTTTTTGTGTACTTCATCTAGGAGGTCTTTGGAGTTTAGGAAGGTTATGTTTTAGTGCTTCAGCATATGTGGGTCTATGTGTCTGCTTCATGCTGTGTGTGATGGGCGCAGAGTGTGTATTACTGACAATTTAATTGACAAGTGCTTTTATGTGAGAATATTGTGTCCATTGACATTGTGTAAATCTATCTGTCACATACCTTATCAGTTTGTTTGAGAATTAGCTGGTTGTACGTAAACAAGAGACAATTTCTGTATTGCATCAGGATGCCCATATCTGCCAAGCTGGTAAGTGAGATAGTGGGAAAGTTCATATTTATGGCAGCAGGCCTGTTTTTATTGATTTAGATAGTTGCGGTAAGAATATAGAGTAAAGTCAAGAGTATCTGGTTTGCAACAATGGGGCCAGTGCTTGTCACTGCATAAACCAATTGCCCTGTGTGCAATTAGTTATTGGTGAAATTTCAAGGGTACTTTTACAGGAAAAATGTCAACTCTAGAAAATGCCTGCATCTGTACAGGGCACTGCTAAACACTTGAGGAGATACTACTAAAGTATGGATGAAGTATTTAGGGAGATATTATGAAGTTAGGTTAGAGAGCAGCTACTCAAGGAGTACTTATTGAATAGAAAGAATTAGCCTTGTCAAGAATGATATTAATGTTGAATGTTAAGTTGTCTATCTCGCCTTCATTCTTGCTGGATGGGTTCGGAGCCGATCTCGGCTCCGACTCGGCCACTCTAAAAGCTCGAGAGTTGGTTCCACTGGCTCGAGGCTGCCCCTATATCCCACAATGCTAGGCGTGAATTACCTCAGATCTTGTTTGCCGCTACAGCGATCGAGGTGTTTTTTTACCGGCTCCAGGTTAGTTTAAATTAGATTAGTCTAATAACCTTTAAACTTACTCTAGCTTAGTTTATCCCCTTTTTTACCTTTAGTGTAGTGGATATTTATCCTTTCTACCATCTTATCCAGCCACTTCTTCAAGAACTAATAAGTTCTTTCCTTAGGCCTTCGGGCCCTTCCTTCCCTTCAGTGTGTGTATGTGTTTTTGATAGGAGTTTTATATCCTTAACTTAACTTAATTTTCAGAAGTTTTGTTTTAAAGTAATCTTACTTAGATTTTTCTGACAGTGTAATCAGTGTGTGTGTTGTTGTGTGTGGTTACACTTCGGTTCCTTGAAAATGTCCAAGGATTCAAAGGTCTCAGGCTTCAAGAAGTGTGACTCGTGCTGTCAGAAAATGTCTCTGACAGACGGTCACACTTCTTGTGTGTACTGCCTGGGACCTTTACACCTGCAGGTCTCTTGTGCTGTATGCCATGGCTTCAGCCCTAGAGTCCTGCAGGAAAGAAAAAACAAACTCATACTAAGGGGTTTGCTTAAGCCTGAAGGTTCCCTATCTGCTACCTCGGGAAAACCTTCCAAGGCTTCTAAGATCTCAGCTCCAGCTTCTGAGTCGAGGCCTAAGGCTTCGAAGCCTGCTGCTACATCGGCTCCGGCTGGAGCTGATGAGTCTTTGACTACAGTTTCTGTGGTTCCTTCGGCTCCAGCCGGAGCCGAGGCATTGGAGATTCCTGGGTCGGCTCCGATCAGACCATCGGAGCCGACATCTAGAAAGAGGTTGAGGTCACCATCCCTTGGCTCCGTTCATTCGGCTCCAGCGTCTCCCTTGCTGTCTGAACGTAGCCACAGATCTCACTCCTCCAGGTCATTGAGGCTCTCGGATCATGACCTCCAGAGGGTAGTGAGTCGACTTTTAAAGTCCGAGGCACTGGCCCAAATGCTTCAGAGCCCGACTCATCAGTCGATGCCTCAACTTATTCCTCTAAATATTCCTCCTCCGACTCCTTTGAGCTGGGAGCTGGGGCGTCTCGGAACCGAGACTGTGGTAGCGTCGGAGCCGATACATTTGTCTTCGGCTCCGTCGGCTCCGATTTCTTCTTTTGAAGAATCTCGGCGCCGGACTTCCCTCGTCGGCTCCGAGGGGGTGAGTGGCATCGGACCCTTGTCCGACCCCCCTCTCCCTCTCGGTGCTTCGGCGCTGGTGAGTTCGGCTCCGACATCGGCCTCGGTGCCATCTCTGCCGGTGCCGAGGGAGGTTCTCAGCTTCTCGGAGTGGGGACCTCTGGCTCTGCCAGACAGGGGTGCGTTCGAGGTCATGCGGAGTGTGTTGGAACCTTGTTCGACTCCACAGTCGGCTCCATCCGCCCCTCCCTCTTCAGTGCCTCTGGTTATGTCGACTCACTCCCTCATCCCAGACCGCAGAGAGCCAGCTCCTCAAGAATCCCCTGTGGGGATCTCATCTTCTTCCGAGGCCTCCCCTGAATTGGCAGGGGAGCCCCCTAGGAAGAGAAAGTGTAAGAGGAAGCACATAGACTCACCTGAGTCTGTCACCTCTGACACAGATTTAGAGGATTCCGAGGGTTCCCCCCGTTCCCCTTCTGAAGATGTCTCCTTTGCAGACATTCTAGAGATCCTGAAACAGAGGGAAAATTGGCCAGCCCTTAACCCTTCGGAGGATGAATCTGTGTATCTTGAGGCGTTTGGCTCTCGCCCTTCCACCTCCTGGGTGTCCTTCCCCCCCTTTGATCCTCTCATGCAGGTGGTGGCAAAGAAAGCCTGGACGGCTCCTGACTCAGTGGACCCTACCCCCAGGAGACCTTCTAAATTTATAACAGCACCAACTGACAAACAATTTCTGACCAAAGGTGTTACAGTGGATGCTATGGTGGTAGCTGCTGCCACCAAGAAGGAACTAGCTGATCCTTCAGTGCCTGTTCATCCCCCTAACAAAGAATCTAGGTCTATGGACAGGTATGGGAAGCGGATGTTTTCGTCAGCGACCTTTGCAATGCGTTCGCTGAACTACCTATGCCATTTCACCCGTCTCCAAAGAGACTTGATCAAGGAAGCGGGTGAGATGTTGAAGAATCCTACAGCTGCAGATTTTCAGGACAAAATGAACACCCAACTGACTACCCTGAATTCAATAGCTAACTCCTCCATGCGCCTCCTTTCATATGCGGCTGATGGAGCGAGTAGAGCCGCAGGGACAGGTGTCGCCTTACGCCAGCATGCCTGGATGCGACTATGCAATTTTGTGGACCCCTTTAAAACGTCTTTCACTAATTCCCCGTTTGATGGATCATCTCTCTTTGGTCCTCAAGTGAAAGAAACCTTGACTAGGTGCGAGACGGATGGCAAAACTCTGTCTGCCGTCGGAGTCCGTTTTTCTACTCCTTCTAGACCTTACCCCAAAGGCCAGAAAAGTGGGAAAATGTGGTTCCGCAAACAATCTCAAGGGAATTTGCCTGACGCACAGAGTCGTTTTCCCTCCAGAGGCAGAGGAGGGAACAATAATGGTAGACGTTGCCCCAGAGGCAGAGGGGGTCCGCAGAACCAGGGCAATCGAGAAACCTTTTCCGATAAGCCCTTTCAGCATCCCTGAGGTGTTGCCCGACTGTCCACCTTTGGAGGCAGTCGGGGGAAGATTGTCACTGTACCCAGAAGCCTGGCTATGCCTAACTCAAGACAAGTGGGTACAGTCCATCATTTCCGAAGGCTATTCCATTCCCTTCGTTCGCATTCCAAACCAATCAAAAAAATCACTTCCAGATGTTCCACCCGCTCAAAGGGATCTTGCAGCTTTGGAAATTTCAAAGCTGCTTGCAAAAAGAGTAATTCAGCCAGTTCCAGCAGACCAGCAAGGATCCGGAATCTACTCCAGGTTCTTTTTAGTTCCAAAGAAAACAGGGGACTGGAGACCAATTTTGGATCTCAGTATCTTGAACAAGTCGGTCAAGAAAACAACATTTCGGATGATCACGCTACAGTCCATCCTTCCCTTATTGGGAAAGGAAAACTGGATGTGCTCTATAGATCTTCAGGATGCGTACTATCACATAAAAATGAACAGACGCTCCAGAAGATTCCTCCGCTTCAGGCTGGGAACCAGTCATTTTCAATTCAGGGCCCTGCCCTTTGGTCTCACCACCGCCCCCCGGGTGTTTACCAAATGCATGGCAGTGGTAGCTTTTCATCTGAGACGTCAAGGATTCCAGGTGTTTCCATATTTGGATGACTGGCTCCTCACAGCTCCCACCAAGCATCTTCTCTTAATGGCCAGGGACTACACCTTTCGCATTTGTCAAAAGTTAGGCATTTCAATAAATTGCGAAAAGTCTGTTTTGTCGCCTTGTCGTACTATTACCTTCATAGGCGCAAATCTAGACACAGTCAACATGTCTGCGAGACTAACAGATCAGAGAATAGCAGACATACACAAACTGGTCTCGCTCCTCTTCAGCAGCAAAAGAGTCAAAGCCAGGTTAGTTCTGAAAGTATTGGGGATTATGGCGGCTGCCATACCTCTGCTTCCATTAGCCAGATTCCACATGAGAATCCTTCAATGGATGCTCTTCACACAATGGTCATACCAGCAACTTCCGATGTCCCACACCATTATGATTACGCAAACATGCAAGAATCATCTTCTGTGGTGGATGTCTTCCCTCAGCTCTTCTTGGGAAGACCCTTTGTTCCTTCCTCTGGTTGCTACTCTGACAACGGACGCCTCCCTGATCGGGTGGGGGCATTATCAGGGCAGAACTGTCCAGGGCACATGGCAACCAGGCGAATGCCACTTGCACATAAATGTTCTAGAGATGAGAGCAGTGCTTTTAGCGTTGCAAGCCCTTCAACACTCTCTTCCCTTGGGAACGATAGCAATCCAGACGGACAATATGTCTGTAGTGTGGTATATCAACAAACAAGGCGGAACCAGGTCCTATCCCTATGTCGAGAAGCACTCAGACTGTGGCAATGGGCGATTTCTTCTCAGCGGTTTCTGATAGCAACGCACATCCCCGGAAGTCCAATCAAATCGCGGACAAGTTGAGCAGAGCTATCCTCATGCCTCACGAGTGGTCTCTGAAAGACTCTGTTGTGAGAGAAATTTTTCTCAAGTGGGGTCAGCCTTGCTGCGATCTTTTTGCTACTCCCCAAAACAGCAAGTGCAGAGATTATTTCACCCTATTCCGTTACCAGGCCAGCCCAGCAGAGACGCTCTAGTCCAAATTTGGCCCAGGGGACTTCTGTATGCATTTCCTCCTTCCCACTCATCTCTCAAGTGATACAGAAAGCTATCGCTCAGAAGGCCTCATTGATCCTCATTGCTCCTTACTGGCCTCGACAAGTTTGGTTCCCCTTTCTGCATCAATTTCTGTTGGAGCAACCTTGGCATCTGGACCTAGTTCCAGATCTTTTGATCCATCAGTCGGGTCAGTTACATTGCTCCCTCCCTCTCTGAACCTCACTGCTTGGTTCCTCCAGTTCCAACCTTAGCCAGGCTTCCTCAAATATCTCACTCTGTTCGAGATATTTTGATAGCTTCCATAAATCTTCCACTCGAAGATTTATCTGAGTAAGTGGAAACATTTCGCCTATTGGGCTCAAGGAAGGGACTTAGATCCTTTCACTGCTCCCATCCATATGGTTCTTGATTTTCTAGCTGAACTCTTTCATGCAGGTTCATCTCCTTCTACTCTCAAAGTTCAATTGGCAGCTATATCTAACTTTCATGTGGGCATTTCAGAGTCTGCCATAATGTCCCACAAGCTTTGCAAAGCCTTTTGAAGGCAGTTTTTCTACTCAGACCTCCTATAAGAAATCCTCCTCCTCCTTGGGACCTTAATTTAGTTCTCAGTTCTTTGATTCTTCCCCCTTTCGAACCTGCAGCTTCCTGTTCTTTAAAATTGCTATCATGGAAAACTCTCTTTCTGGTAGCTATTACTTCAGCTAGAAGAGTTTCAGAACTTCAGGCACTCAGCTGTCGATCACCATATCTGTTGTTCCACAAAGACAGGGTATCCTTACGAACCAACCCGTCCTTTTTACCTAAGGTAGCCTCTGCTTCCAACCTAAATCAAAGCATTGACCTTCCTGTGTTCTTTCCAGAATATTCTAATAGGTCTGAACAAAACTGCATTGGCTAGATGTTCATCGTCAGTTAAGGTACTATTTGGATAGGACCAAACAATTCAGAAAAACTGACCAGCTGTTTGTCTCTTATGCAGAAGGCAGAAAGGGACTTTCTGTTTCCAAGGTATCACTATCTAGATGGCTAACATCTCTGATTTCAATTGTTTATGAAATTAGACACCAAAAGCTGCCTAATAAACCTAAGGCCCACTCCACCAGAGCTTTGGCTACTTCTATAGCCTTCCAAGACAGACTGCCTATTGACATCATTTGTGCAGCGGCTACTTGGGCTACTCCTCACACTTTTATTTCACATTATAAGTTGGATTTAGCTTCTAGGCATAGAGCTAACTTTGGTTCCACTGTTCTCAAGAGTCTGTTCCGTTAGGCCACCCGGGACAAGGTGCTAGGGACGCGGTCCCATCCAGCAAGAATGAAGGCAAGATAGACAACTTAACATATAGAAGTTATGTTCTTACCATAACGTTCCATGTTAGTTGTCTTCTTCTTGCCTTCTTTCTTGCGTCCCACCCTCCTTCCCCCTGGCCTGGACAGACCTGGAGGAGTTTGATTATGACCTCTCTTTCTACCACCTCTTTGCTATACTTATATGCTCTGCGGTGCATATTTTCAGGGATCAAGATTTAGTCACCTTTCCTCTTTCCCTTTGTTATAGAGGTGGACTCTCTTTCCAGTATTTCTGGTTGTATTTTTAGCTGGGCCTAGCTCACAAACGAGATCTGAGGTAATTCACGCTTAGCATTGTGGGATATAGGGGCAGCCTCGAGCCGGTGGAACCAACTCTCGAGCTTTTAGAGTGGCCGAGTCGGAGCCGAGATCGGCTCCGAACTCATCCAGCAAGAAAGAAGGCGAGAAGAAGACAACTAACATGGAACGTTATGGTAAGAACATAACTTCTATTTTTCCCTCAATTGTCTGCTGCCTGGCTAGTACTAGTGCTGGTCTCACCACATCTCCATGCCGCTGAGATGCAATGCCTCTTTGCTTCTTCTCACACCAGAAACAAAACAGTAGCACTAATCTTGAGATGAGCAGCAGGTGCCAGGCTATTTGGTGATCAAGTCTTGTCCTAGATGATGCAGTGGGGTGTGTAGGCTTATTGTAGCCTTTTCCTGGTAGATGTAGCAACCAGACCAATCAGGAAGGTCATGCATAGGCACTTGCTGATGAATCTGAGACAGTCAGGAATCAGTGCACTCATCTTCTCTCACCAGGAGCAAAAGAGTAGCTCAAATTCCAGACTGGCATCCGTGAAGCAGTTATCAGTATTTCTTGTGATCAGCATTCTCCACGAAGTAATGCTGTTGTGCTCCTCCTCTCACCAGGAGCAATACAGAAGTACTAATACCAAGATGACTACTGAGATGTAGCATGTGGGCTCTGCAATGATTGGTGGTCTTGGAGCAGATGTTGAAGATTTTATTAGTGAGACAGAAAAAAATGAGGTAATATCCTAAGAGTTGAAGTGTGCACCAAGCAGTTAGATATGAAAGGGGTTAACTCAAAGTTTAGCAATCTAAGGGGAGAGCCACTAATTAAAAAGAGCAAGATAGATTGGATGGGGGTGGGCACTTAGTATTCTGGTTCTGTGGAATACAGTGGGATGGACAATAAATTTAAATAGCTGATGGGGGAATGACTTCACAAACGTTTATGCTTACTGACAATAGCCAGTGAAAGAGGAGAGGGAAGGAGTTATGGACCGCAATTAAAATAAAGTGTGGGCAAGTAGAGAGGCAGTGAATTTTTTCTGTGTGACTCGCAAGAGAGACCGCTCTGGTTTCTTCCCCAGTTTAAATGTGCAATAGAAAACAGAATACAGTTAAAACACTGTCTAATGGAAATACGCTACAATAACCAAAATAGAAGAAAGCAATAAAACAATGCAGATTACAAGAAAGCAGTATAAGGAAAAACAAACTAACCTTTCCCTCTCGGAAGTCTATAGTAGAGTTTGAGATTTTCCCTCTGTTATCCTCCATTGGTTCCTGTAAAACTTTGGAATCTACTTGAGCCTAGATCATCTGGGTCACAGTCAAGGCTTTCACTAATTATGCTGATACGGGATATTTGTAGATTTTAAAACAAAAACACTTTTATTACTCCTTGAGCTTCATTTCAGCTGAAATTCCCTGGCCGCCATCCCAAAGATGGAGGGGGGGGCACTGGTACTACAAGGGGAAGGACAAAGACAGGAAGCCCCATCCTTCATCTCCCTGGTGGGATCCAGACTTTCATTAGTCCCTGCCCACCTTGCCTTTCTGTTGATGTGTGTACCATTATACAGATGTAGTAGTTTTTGTGGTTTCCCCTTTGAATTATCATCCGCCGTGTGTCCGACATGCATAACGCCAAAAGTACGGCTGCAAAAAACGACAATGCCGATTCACCACGTGTTTGGCAAATAAGCGAATGCTTTTTTGCCATTCAAACACATGGATCAAATGCTGGAAATTACTTTCCAGCAAACCATTTTCGACATTTGATCCTTCAAAGTTCTCCATATTTCAGTAATACGGGTCGCACAACAGGACGATCGCACATACTATGTGCTACAAAATGAAGGTCAACCAGTTTTAGCGGACATGCCTCATATCGCCTGAGGTGCCTTCTCCTTACCATTCTGTATTCTCAGTGCAGACATAGACTCCTGTGTAACATTTAGTAAGCAGTGGGTGTTGGCTGTTGCTTTTTATTTTCTTTTTCTAGTGTGGTGCACTCTGGTGCCTGAAGTACCCCATAATAGTTATTGTCAAAAAGCAGTAACTGTTTGAAATTTGACCTTCTCTGTCTCTTCTGTTAGGCCCTTTATAGTTTTGACACTGATGCAAGCTACTTTGCAAGATGTTCTCCCCTGTAGTGTTCCCAAAACTTGACTTTGGTTGTTTAGGTGCCAGCTTAGCTGCTAGATCTGCAGGTTTCTATCATTTTGAGAAAGTGTGGGCCTTTCTAAGGTTGTTTCACAAAATTTTGGTTTTGTAGGTATCTGTTTCACAGGCAATGCCCCACCAAATATCTTGCTTTCTAACACCCATGAGTTGGATTGCAGTTCAGCAGTGCTATTGTAGATGTCATTCTACCAGCTTCATGTGCCCTTTTACTACTAGATGCGAGTCCCAGGTGTAGGCACCACCACTACTGTACCTGTCATCCATTGTTTACAGTGTGAAAGTTCTCTGTACTCTGTAGTTGACTGTACCATTTTTTTTTCATTTCTCTGCTTTTCTTAACCTGTAGGCTCTGCTTTATGGTAGCCTATCCCTACATTTGTCAGCTGTGCAGTCCATGCCCTGGTTGAATTAGTTGGCTTTCCTATACATGGTGTCAGCTGATGTGAATTTTGTAGACCTATTCTGGACCACTTCAATATTTCTGAAGCTACCCTCCTTCATATCTTTGTCCTTTTAATAAACATCCCCCCCCCCCTCATAGGGGAAGCTGTGAGCTGAGAGCGTATGAAGTACCTGATCAGAATATGCCTTCTTGAGTCTTTGGATAGACAACACTTGTGAGGAGATACTGTGTGACAGGGATGATGAAGTGAACACAACCTCTCCAAGTCTTCTGATGACCTAGTGCTTGGGGGCTTATAAGTAAGGCAGGAGATGTGGGTGACTTCTGGACTCTGTACCCTCTCATCTGTGGTGGCTGCAGTAAGCATTCTGAGATCAGAGCAGATTCATCTGAGTTGATTTTAGTTTGTTGACACTTTTAAGGATCTCAAACTTG
This sequence comes from Protopterus annectens, assembly GCF_019279795.1. Taxonomy (NCBI): domain Eukaryota; kingdom Metazoa; phylum Chordata; order Ceratodontiformes; family Protopteridae; genus Protopterus; species Protopterus annectens. Next base: position 1,640,116,057 of record NC_056735.1, read on the forward strand.
AACTGGGAGCACCCTAATGCTGTAGCACTTGTCCCAAGGAAACAAGACCAGATCTTCTGTCTTCCTGGATACTGATCTATTGGAAAAGAGATCTCTAAACCAAACAAGGCAGTTTTGGATGCTGTCCTGAAGAGGCACTCAGCTGCTTGTTGCTATGTGCAAGCTATTCAGCCTCCTAATCAGAATTCAGAGGCTCTGGATAGGTTTGTAAGTGGTTATGCATGGTCTTTGCTTGATATTTGAGGGTGCTAAACTGCCTTAACACAAATGCCTCAGTTCCTATTGAACCTCTTGTTTGAGAGAGTGAAGACAAATTCCATTGATGACATTTGTGCAGCAGCTATCTAGATGACATCCAGAAGCAGAGCTGTGTTTGGTTCTGCAGTACTCCTTAACATCCTTCCATGGGGGCCACCCAAAACTCATGTAGCTGATGACTCTATCCCATTTGCTGAGGAAATGAAAAGGATAACATCAGTACTGAGTTACTTAAACAGATGGTAGTGTAATGAGAGAAATAAAAAATGTAAAAGGAGAAATAGAAAGAACCCGGGAAAGGATGAGGGCGGTAAAGACAAGGACCGTCTGTAAGCCTGTATGGCTTTGTGTCTGGGATACCTTATCGTCTGCGTAACGTGTAGATGTTAAGTTGTCAATCTTGCCTTCATTCTTGCTGGATGGGTTCGGAGCTGACCTTGGCTCCGACTCGGCCACTCTAAAAGCTCGAGAGTTGGTTCCACCGGCTCGAGGCTCCCCCTATATCCCACAATGCTAGGCGGTATTACCTCAGATCTCGTTTGCCGCTACAGCAATCGAGGTGTTGTTTTTCTACCGGCTCAGGTCAGTTTATTAAATCAGTCTATTTGAACTAGTTTAAATCCCCTTTCTTAACTTAGTTTCTCATATTTCCCTTAGTTTAGTGGATTTTATCCCTTTCTTCCATTATCCCCCTTTTTTTCCCTCAAGAACTTATAAGTTCTTTCCTTAGGCCTTCGGGCCCTGCTATCCCTAAGTGGAGTGTTTGTGTTTTGATAGGGATATTGAAATACCTAAACTAACTAACTAATTTTTATTAGTTTAATTTAGTTTAACTTTTCTCATAGTGTAATCGGTGTGGGTGTGTTCTGTGTGGTGGTTACACTTTCGGTTCCTTGATAATGTCCAAGGATTCAAAGGTCTCAGGCTTCAAGAAGTGTGACTCGTGCTGTCAGAAAATGTCTCTGACAGACGGTCACACTTCTTGTGTTTACTGCCTGGGACCTTTACACCTGCAGGACTCTTGTGCTGTATGCCATGGCTTCAGCCCCAGAGTCCTGCAGGAAAGAAAAAATAAACTTATTTTGAGAGGTTTACTTAAGCCTGAGGGTTCCCTTACTGTTACTTTGGGCAAACCCTCTAAGGCTTCTAGGTCCTCGGCTCCAGCTTCTGAGTCGAGGCCTAAGGCTTCGAAACCTCCTCCTACATCGGCTCCGGCTGGAGCCGATGAGTCTCAGACTGCAGCTTCTGTGGTTTCCTCGGCTCCGGCTGGAGCCGAGGCATTGGAAATTCCTGTGTCGGCTCCGACTAGACCATCGGAGCCGACATCTAGAAAGAGGTCTAGGTCACCGTCCCTTGGCTCCGTTCATTTGGCTCCAGCATCTCCCTTGCTGTCTGAACGGAGCCATAGATCTCACTCCTCTAGGTCATCGAGGCTTTCGGACCATGACCTTCAGAGGGTAGTGAGTCGACTTCTTAAGTCCGAGGCACTGGCCCAAATGCTTCAGAGCCCGACTCATCAGTCGATGCCTGACCCTGTTCCTCATTATGTTCCTCCTCCGACTCCCTTGAGCTCGGAGCCGGGGCGCTTCGGAACCGAGACTGTGGTAGCATCGGAGCCGATACAAATGTCTTCGGCTCCATCGTCGGCTCCGATTTCTTCCTTAGAAGAATCTCGGCGCCGGACTTCCCTCGTCGGCTCCGAGGGGGTGAGTGGCATTGGACCCTTGTCCGACCCCGCTCTCCCTCTCGGTGCTTCGGCGCTGGTGAGTTCGGCTCTGACATCGGCCTCGGAGCCATCACTGTCGGTGCCGAGGGGTTCCTCAGCTTTTCGGAGCGGGGGCCTCTGGCTCTGCCTGACAGAGGTGCGTTCGAGGTCATGCGGAGCGTGTTGGAACCTGGTTCAACTCCACAGTCGGCTCCGTCCGCCCCTCCCTCTTCGGTGCCTCAGGTCATGTCTACTCACTCCCTCATCCCAGACCGCAGAGAGCCAGCTCCTCAGGAATCTCCTGTGGGGATCTCATCCTCTTCCGAGGCCTCTCCTGAATTGGCAGAAGAGCCCCCTAGGAAGAGAAAGTGTAAGAGGAAACACATAGACTCACCTGAGTCCGTCACCTCTGACACAGATTTAGAGGATTCCGAGGGTTCCCCCCGTTCCCCTTCTGAAGATGTCTCCTTTGCAGACATTCTTGAAATCCTCAAACAGAGGGGAAATTGGCCAGCCCTTAGCCCTTCGGAGGATGAATCTGTGTATCTTGAGGCGTTTGGCTCTCGCCCTTCCACCTCCTGGGTGTCCCCCCCTTTGACCCCCTCATGCAGGTGGTAGCAAAAAAGGCATGGACGGCTCCTGATTCAGTGGACCCCACCCCCAGGAGACCCTCAAAATTTATCACGGCACCAGCAGATAAACAATTTCTGACCAAGGGAGTTTCTGTGGATGCTATGGTGGTAGCTGCTGCCACTAAGAAGGAACTAGCTGATCCTTCGGTGCCTGTCCATCCACCTAACAAGGAATCTAGGTCTATGGACAGGTGCAAGCGGATGTTCTCATCAGCGACCTTTGCAATGCGTTCGCTGAACTACCTATGCCATTTTACTCGTCTTCAAAGGGACTTGATCAAAGAAGCGAGTGACATGTTGAAGGATCCTACAGCTGCGGGTTTTCAGGACAAGATGAACACTCAGCTGGCTACCCTGAATTCTATAGCTAACTCCTCCATGCGCCTCCTTTCGTATGCGGCTGATGGAGCGAGCAGGGCCGCAGGGACAGGTGTGGCCTTACGCCGGCATGCCTGGATGCGGCTATGCAACTTTACGGACCCCTTTAAAACATCGTTCACTAATTCCCTGTTTGATGGATCATCTCTTTTTGGTCCTCAAGTGAAAGAAACCTTGACTAGGTGCGAGACGGATGGCAAGACTCTTTCTGCCGTCGGAGTCCGTTTTTCTACTCCTTCTAGGCCTTACCCCAAAGGCCAGAAAAGTGGGAAAATGTGGTTCCATAAACAATCTCAAGGGACTTCGCCTGGACGCACAGAGTCGGTTCCCGCCAGAGGCAGAGGGGAACAACAATGGTAGACGTCACCCTAGAGGCAGGGGGGGGTCCGCAGAACCAGGGCAATCGAGAAACTTTCTCCGATAAGCCCTTTCAGCATCCCTGAGGTGTTGCCCGACTGTCCACCTTCGGAGGCAGTCGGGGGAAGATTGTCACTGTACCCAGAAGCCTGGCTATCCCTAACTCAAGACAAGTGGGTACAGTCCATCATTTCCGAAGGCTATTCCATTCCCTTTGTTCGCATTCCAAACCAGTCAAAAAAATCCCTTCCAGATGTTCCACCCACTCAAAGGGATCTTGCAGCTTTGGAAATTTCAAAGCTACTTACAAAAAGAGCAATTCAGCCAGTTCCAGCAGACCAGCAAGGATCCAGAATCTACTCCAGGTTCTTTTTAGTTCCAAAGAAAACAGGGGACTGGAGACCAATTTTGGATCTCAGTATCTTGAACAAGTCTGTCAAGAAAACAAGATTTCGGATGGTCACACTACAGTCCATCCTTCCCCTATTGGGAAAAAAAAACTGGATGTGCTCTATAGACCTTCAGGATGCGTACTATCATATAAAAATGAACAGATGCTCCAGAAGATTCCTCCGCTTCAGGCTGGGAACCAGTCATTTTCAATTCAGAGCCCTGCCCTTTGGACTCACCACTGCCCCCCGGGTGTTTACCAAATGCATGGCAGTGGTAGCTTCTCACCTGAGACGTCAAGGATTCCAGGTGTTTCCATATTTGGATGACTGGCTCCTTACAGCTCCCACCAAGCATCTTCTTCTAATGGCCAGAGACTACACCTTTCGCATTTGTCAAAAGTTAGGCATCTCAATAAATTGTGAAAAGTCTGTTTTGTCGCCTTGTCGTGCTATTACCTTCATAGGCGCAAATCTAGACACAGTCATCATGTCTGCGAGACTAACAGATCAGAGAATAGCAGACATACGCAAACTGGTCTCTCTTCTCTTCAGCAACAACAGGATCAAAGCCAGGTTAGTTCTGAAAGTATTGGGGATTATGGCGGCTGCTATATCCCTACTTCCATTAGCCAGATTCCACATGAGAATCCTTCAATGGATGCTCTTCACACAATGGTCATACCAGCAACTTCCGATGTCCCACACCATTATGATTACGCAAACATGCAAGAATCATCTTCTGTGGTGGATGTCTTCCCCTCAGCTCTTCTTGGGAAGACCCTTTGTTCCTTCCTCCGGTTGCTACTCTGACAACAGACGCCTCCCTGATCGGGTGGGGGGGGGGGCATTATCAGGGCAGAACTGTCCAGGGCACATGGCAACCAGACGAATGCCACTTGCACATAAATGTTCTAGAGATGAGAGCAGTGCTTTTAGCGTTGCAAGCCCTTCAAGACTCTCTTCCCTTGGGAACGATAGCAATCCAGACGGACAATATGTCTGTAGTGTGGTATATCAACAAACAAGGCGGAACCAGGTCCTATCCCCTATGTCGAGAAGCACTCAGACTGTGGCAATGGGCGATTTCTTCTCAGCAGTTTCTGATAGCAACGCACATCCCCGGGAAGTCCAATCAAATCGCGGACAAGTTGAGCAGAGCTATCCTCATGCCTCACGAGTGGTCTCTGAAAGATTCTATTGTGAGAAAAAATTTTCTCAAGTGGGGTCAGCCTTACTGTGACCTTTTTGCTACTCCCCAAAACAGCAAGTGCAGAGATTATTTCACCCTATTCCCGTTACCAGGCCAGCCCAGCAGAGACGCTCTAGTCCAAGTTTGGCCCCGGGGACTTCTGTATGCATTTCCTCCCTTCCCACTAATCTCTCAAGTGATACAGAAAGCTATCGCACAGAAGGCTTCATTGATCCTCATTGCCCCCTACTGGCCTCGACAGGTTTGGTTCCCCTTTCTACATCAATTTCTGTTGGAGCAACCCTGGCATCTGGACCTAGTCCCAGATCTTTTGATCCATCAGTCGGGTCAGCTTCATCGCTCCCTAACTTCATTGAACCTCACTGCTTGGTTCCTCCAGTTCCTACCTTAGCCAGGCTTCCTCAAATATCTCACACTGTTCGAGATATTTTAATAGCTTCCCATAAATCTTCCACTCTAAAGATTTATCTTAGTAAATGGAAACGTTTTGCCTATTGGGCTCAAGGAAGGGACTTAGATCCTTTCACTGCTCCCATCCAAATAGTTCTTGATTTTCTAGCTGAACTCTTTCACGCAGGTTCATCTCCTTCTACTCTCAAAGTCCAATTGGCAGCTATATCTAACTTTCATGTGGGCATTTCAGATTCTGCCATCATGTCTCACAAGCTTTGCAAAGCCTTTTTAAAGGGAGTTTTTCTACTTAGACCTCCTATAAGAAATCCTCCTCCTTCTTGGGACCTTAATTTAGTTCTCACTTCTTTGATTCTTCCCCCTTTCGAACCTGCAGCTTCCTGTTCATTAAAATTGCTATCATGGAAGACTCTCTTTCTGGTAGCTGTTACTTCAGCTAGAAGGGTTTCAGAACTTCATGCACTCAGCTGTCGACCACCATATCTGCTATTCCATAAAGACAGGGTATCCTTACGAACCAACCCGTCCTTTTTACCTAAAGTAGCCAATGCGTCTAACCTAAATCAAAGCATTGACCTCCCTGTGTTTTTTCCAGAATATTCTAACAGGTCTGAACAAAAATTGCATTGGCTAGATGTTCATCGTCAGTTAAGGTACTATTTGGATAGGACCAAACAATTCAGAAAAACTGACCAGCTGTTTGTCTCTTATGCAGAAGGCAGAAATGGACTTTCTGTTTCCAAAGTATCGCTATCCAGATGGCTAACATCTCTGATTTCCTTTGTTTATGAAATTAGACACCAAAAGCTGCCTAAAAAACCTAAGGCTCACTCCACTAGAGCCTTGGCTACTTCTATAGCCTTCCAAGACAGGCTGCCTATTGACACCATTTGTGCAGCGGCTACTTGGGCTACTCCTCACACTTTAATTTCTTATTACAAGTTGGATTTAGCTTCTAGACATAGAGCTAACTTTGGTTCCACTGTTCTCAAGAGTCTGTTCCGATAGGCCACCCGGGACAAGGTGCTAGGGACGCGGTCCCATCCAGCAAGAATGAAGGCGAGATTGACAACTTAACATATAGAAGTTATGTTCTTACCATAACGTTCCATGTTAGTTGTCTTCTTCGCCTTCTTTCTTAAGGCCCCACCCTCCTTCCCCCTAGCCTGGACAGACCTAGAGGAGTTTGATTGTGACCTCTCTTTCTACCACCTCTATTGTACATAGGTATATGTTTTTTGTACATATATTCCTTCTTCAGGTTTTCAGGTCACCTTCTTCCCTTCCTTTTGTAGAGGTGGGTTCTTTCCCTTTCCAGTGGTTCTGGAGTTATTTTTGGCTGGGCACAGCTTACAAACGAGATCTGAGGTAATACCGCCTAGCATTGTGGGATATAGGGGGAGCCTCGAGCCGGTGGAACCAACTCTCGAGCTTTTAGAGTGGCCGAGTCGGAGCCGAGGTCGGCTCCGAACCCATCCAGCAAGAAAGAAGGCGAGAAGAAGACAACTAACATGGAACGTTATGGTAAGAACATAACTTCTATTTTTGTGGATTGTGCAGTGCTGGTAGTATGAGGATCTATTAATCACAAGAGCTGTGTGAGGCCTAGCACACTCAGCCAAGGGTCACAATCTGTAAAACAAAAATTATCATAGTCATTGCCTGTAGGAAATGTAGTGCACTAGCTTTCCTCACTTAGAATTATGCCATTTTCCCTACCACAGGAATCTCACAATTGTGGCACTTCAGCTTTAGGCAGCCCTTGAACCAGCACGTCTGAGTCCAAGTACTCCTGACTGTGCTTGATACCTTTTCACAGAAAACATCATAGTGATGTTTTATGAATGCTTCTGTCAGGAGATCCTGATTTTTTTTGTCTGTAACTATACTAACATTTGGACAAGTAGAACTTGAACAAACTCTTCTCATCTGCAGGTGTCTCCACCGTCCAAAGCAGTACTTTATTGGTCTTAAATGCTCCCATGCAGCTGCTGCTCATTTTGTAATCTGGTGTTAGCAACAGGGTAAAAACAACTCTAACAGTAAACTGGGAAAACCCTCAGTTGAACCCATCACATCCCACCCCACCGGTTTCTGGGCACAATTAATGATGCAGCACAACTCACAGCCTTTTGCTACCAGAGAAAGAAAAAAAAAATCTATAATTGCAAACAAAAAGAGCGGAGTATTCCTGGAAAGTATCATGGGTATCTAGCATACATGACCTCATAAACAGATAAGATCCAACATACAAGACTTCACATGAGAATGACCTAATGGGCACTTGTAGCCAAGTTGTATCAGTCCTTGCAAGACTGTGGCTATATTCATTCCTCAGAAAGTAATTATTGACAAATTTAAAGTGAGAGACTAACCTTTGCAGTGTGATCAAAGGAAGACAGACCTAGTATCCATCGGCAACTCCAATTATTATAAAAGATGCCATAGGTCCAAGACGGAGAACCTCCCTGTCAGGTTGTGTCCGTTCAGAGCACCTCAGATTTTCTACTGCTCTCTTGACATATATCACTGTCAGGGAGGTGTAGGTACTGTGGCTAAAATCCTTTCTGAACTCTTCAGGGTAGATGTTTGTACTGGCAATGTGATCTGCCCTATGGTGTATGACCAAATGGGGAATGACTGTCTCTACATCTACGGTTGGGAATGAGAAACAAAAAGAAACTTGACTGCAAACAATCCATCTTTCTCAACACATCCGTTTGAAAGCAGACTTGTAATAGAAAATGGACACTGCAGTGTTCAAGTTATTAGCTCAAATGTGGACTTCTTCACCAGTAGACCTGTTTGCTTCCCTAGAAAACGCACAACCCTTTTAGCTTCTTACTAAACATACAGCCATGGAAACCATTCAAAAGCTCAGCCACATTACCCAGTACTGGTAGGAGACCTTAACAGTGACTCCATTAAGCTGGCTTTCTCCATATATCCACAGTGAAAATTTGCAGTCATCCAGACTTTTTAAAGACTGCTAGGGAAGTACTTTGTTTAACAGACAAAAACAGCCTATTCCAGAAACATTGGGTGAAGTATCTGATATGTTATCTTAGGTTCATAGGTAGGTACTAGGCTATCTACCCGAAGGCATTTATAAGCCTAGCCGGAATGTTTTGACTTTCACCACTCCCTTAGATTAGTTCCCTGTGCCTGTGTCCAGCAGAGCCATTGAAGTGATCCCTGGGGTAAACTTTCTTTTTCCCATCCACTCGTCAAGGTTTCTCTTGAAGAGTGTTAGTGAGGATCTCTGCCTAATGTAGACTGGAATCTTGTTCCAGAGCATGGGAAGTCTCTGGGACAGGAATCTATCACTCCAGCATGTCCTATTTATTGTTGTGGTGAGATTTCGATCCCTGGAGTGTGTGGCTTGAGGAGAGATGGTTTTCTTTAGGTGGAGCATGTCCATCAGTTCTGGGTTGGACATGGCCTTGGATGTCAGGCAGAGATCACCCCTGAGTAGGCGGTATGCAACTTAGCTGGAGTTTCTTCTGTCGAGCTGCATAGGGCATTTGCTTGAGGTCAGTGATCCTCTTTGTGAGGTACTTCTGTGGTCTTTCCAGTTGTTGCAGGTGTCTTATAAGGTACATCCCAAATGAGGCATTGTACTCTATGATAGGTCTGATGAGTGATGCATGGAGGGGCCCAATGACCTATTTTGATCTGAATGCTAACCCTTTTGTGATTAGGTGGGCCACATAGAAGGATTTTCTAACCACTTTGGCAATGTGATTATCAAAGGAGAGAGGTTACTATCTTCTTGGGTCCCCATATCCCTTATTACGTCTTCTGTATTTAGGGGGCTACCACATATGTGGTAGTTTGTGGGTACTTTGTTTTTTCCAAAGGGGATAACTATGCACTTTTTGGCATTTAACTTGAGGCCATGGTTTTGGCACTCTGTATCTGTCTCAGTGAGACCCTTTTGGAGGATGTCTGTGTCAGCCGGAGAGTCAATTATAGCCCCTAGTTTGCAGTCGTCTGTGAACTTGGTCAGCGATAGTCCTCCTGTGCTTGTCTGTACCTCTGAGAAGTATATGCCGAACAGGAGGGGTCCTAGGACTGAGCCCTGGGGAACACCACTTGTAACCGGTTTAGAGTCAGACCTAGCTCCCCCAACTCTTACCATGTGGGTTCTGTCTGTGAGCCAGTTGGCAACCCATCTCATGACATAGGGGTTTATGTTCAGTCTGGTGAGCTTGTCTATAATACCTGAGTGGGGAATGGCATCGAAAGCCTTTGTGAGGTCTAGATAGGCTGTATGGACCACTTTTCCCTCGTCTATAGCCTTGGTAACTGTCTCAAAGAAGTCCACCAGGTTTAGGAGGCATGATCTGCCTTTTACAACGCCAAACTGGGTAGAGTCCAGTGTTTGGAGGTTCCCAATGTTGCTGTTAATGAGATCCATGATGATGCACTCCATAGCTTTGCAGACCAAGCTAGTCAGGCATATAGGGTGATAGTTCCCAGGGTCCGTTGTGGCTCCACCTTTGTGGAGCGGAATAACCATTGCTGTGCGCCACTGAGTTTAAAGAGTGTGTTTAGGTGAGGGGTTAGTTCATCTTTGAGCTCATGTAGGATGCAGCCTGGGACACCATCTGGTCCCATTGATGCTGTGTTTTTGGCTTTGGAGAGGGCTGTTTTAACCTGAGTGCCTGTGATCTCAGGGGCACTACATTCTTCTGGTATAGCTATGGGCCCTTTTGGGAATGAGAAGGGGGTGAAGTTTGCACTGAACCTGTCTACCAGGATGTTAGCTATATCGGTTGATTCACTGTATTTTGTGCCATTCTGCACTAACTCCGAGCAGATCTGAGCATTGCCACTTAGATTCTTGACATAGCTAAAGAATGCCTTGTGGTTATCTTTGGAGTCCATGGCAGTTTTTCTTTCGAAGCTAGCCTTGGATGATTTTATGAGGGAACATAGTTTCTTGCTGATACTGATCAGGGATGTCTTCTCTTCTTGGGATTTTACTCTTTTCTGTACTAGTTTCCTCCTTCTATTGTATAGCTTGTTTATGACAGGGGTCCACTAGACTGGTTTCCTTTTCTTGGAGGAGTGAGTCTTGGTTTTGTTTAGGATAGCATGATGCATGCATTCTTGTAGATGCCCGTAGAGTGCATTAGTAAAGGATTTTGCAGCTTGGACAGCATTATCCTTTAGCATTGGGGCTTTGAAACTTCTCACCTTGGTCTTAAGTAACATGAAATTTGCTTTTGAAAATTTTTTCACGGTGGTTTCTTTGACCGGGGTTGGTGGCATAATGTGGATATCCAGAGTGATTAGTTTATGATCAGATCTAACCAGCGAGAGATTGACCTCCGGTGTGGAGCACTGGTCGCCAATGTTGGTGATGACCAGGTCCAATATTTTGTCACCTGTGGTGGGGGTGTTGACTAGTTGATCTAGGGCGTTGGAGTTTATAAATTCTAGGAAATGTTGGGTAAGGGAGTTTGTACTTGAGTAGTTCTCCCAGTTAATGTTTGGGTAATTGAAATCACCCAATATTAGGGTGTTTGGTAGGACCTTTATGTTTCCCAGTGTTTCCAGGAATGCGGAGTGGGGGTCCTGGGACATGGTGGGTGATCTGTAGCAAGCTATAATTTGAATAGCAGTTTTTCCCATTGTTAGTTGCACGTGGATGATATCTGAAGCATCGTGCTGTGCCACTAACCTGGAGGTGTTGGTATCCTTGATGAATATGGATACTCCGCTGCCTTTTGTATTTCGGTCCGGGTTTTGTGGCTGAAATGTATGGTATGAGTTATAGCCTGGTAGTGCTGGGGTGCTCCCTGGAGCCTTAAACCAGGTTTCTTTTACTGCACATGTATCTGTTTTCTCCATACTGAGGAGTACCTCGAGTGCGTGCATTTTGAGGTTTAGACTTCTGGCATTCAGTAGCATTACCCTCAGTTTTTTGTTACTTGTGCTATTTACGGTGGTGGGTTTGTGTTTTGAGCCTTGCCTAAAAAAGCCACTATGGGGGTGGCAGGAACTTGGCCAGTATTCAAAAGGCTAAGGGTGACAGGTGCAAGCCATCTCTAGCGAAGCAGCATGGCTTGTCGAGCATGTCATCCCAGGCTGACAGACACTGGATCCCTTATGAATGTCACCAAAAGCTTAGCCAGTTTTTGAAATTGATAATTTTTTCTCTGTACTGTGGTATCATTCTTGGTGAGGGCAGGATGCTACTCAGGGTCATACCAGTCTGGGCTACGTGATCAGAGAGCTCCTCCATGTCTCTTTTCATGTAGTCCAGGGATGTACGGCTCGGGTCATTCACACCAACATGGACAATGACAGAGTCATATTTGTACTTGTTCTGGAGTGACCTGAGTGCTTGTGTTATGTGGCAGATCCCGGCACCTGACAGGCGGCTAACAGTAACCTTCTCCGTGTTCAGCCTAGTGAGTGGGACATCAGTGTGCCTGACTATAATGTCACCTATTACTAGTGTGTTGGGTATGTTATTTTGCCTTAAGGGCTGTGATTGCATGGCACACTGGTTTTGTGAAGTATGTGTTTCCTGGTTTGTGTTGGGGGGTGGAGGTTGCTTGGATGTCTGCCTTGGAAGTCTCTGCTGCTTTTGCAGATTTTTATTTAGAGCCTCCGAGTATGTTTTCATGTATTTATATGTGTTTTTTGCTGGTGCTGGTTTCATAGGTCTATGTGAGACTGGTGGTGTGATGCAAGAAATTCCCTTCTCCTCTTGACTGCCTGGTCCAGTCTTGGGTTGAGAGAGCTTAGCCTCCAGTTTGCCTGTATAATTGCATCTCTCGCATGTATTAGTGTTTGGTGGAAGGAGGAGAGGGTTGTCTGTGTACATGAGGCAATTGTAACATTGCCTCAAAATGCCCGGATTCACCAGTTGGACCCGAGAGTACAACTGAAACTGCCCTTTGGACATGCCTGGACAGGTACAGTGAACTGTTTTACTGATTGGCTGGTAAGGTCGAATAGAGAGCCTTGTCCTTCTCTACAGTATAGGGTGGTCTAGTGCTAAGGTTTATTAGTGCTTGCTATGAGTTTTGAGCAAGTGCCGGGATGAGAAGTGAATGGTATGAGTGCATAAGTTGAAAGTTTGTCTAGTTCCAAGGGAAAAATTGAAGAATAGACTTTGTGGAGCCGGGAATAGTTATACCTTAGCTAACCGGTGCTGCCCGGTGCGCAAAACCGTGCAAATGCGGGTTTTATAGCAGGGAAATGAAAGAGAGAGGAATTAGCCCAAAATGGCCAATAAACTACTAATTTCTGGCCTGAAACCACTCCTCCAGGGACAGATAGGCTGCTCAAAGCTCCCTCTCTCACAGTGAACAGAGAAACTTTCTTCTATCCAAGTAAGGTATGGGCAAACAGAAACTTGTAAACATAGGTTCATAGGTAGGTACTAGGCTATCGGCCCTAGGGCCTATACAAGCCCAGCCAAAAAGGTACCCTGACTTTTGCCACCCAAGAAAATTATTTTCCTGTGCCACTGTCAAGCAGAGCCACAGAAGTGATCCCTGGGGTGAATTTCCTATTTCCCATCCAATCAGATTTTTCTTGAAGAGTGCTAATGAGGAGCTTTGTTTCATATAGCTAGGTAGTTTAATCTAGAGTATGAGAAGTCTGTGGGACAGGAATCTGTCCCTCCGTCATGTTCTGTTTATTGTGGTGACAAGGTTTAGGTCCCTAGAATGTGTAGCTCGGAGGGACTGGGATTTCTTTAAGTGGAGCATGTCCAACAGCTCTGGGTTTGACATAGCTTTGTATGTTAGGCAGAGATCACCTCTGAGTAGGCGATATGCGATGGAGTAAAGCTGGAGTTTTTTGAGACTGTCTACGTAGGGCATCTGTTTGAGGCTGTTAATCCTCTTTGTGAGGTATTTCTGCGACCTTTCCAGTTGTTGTAGATGTTTTGTGAGGTACATACCAAAAGGGAAGTTGTACTCTATAATGGGTCTAATGAGTGATGAGTAGAGGGGAACAATGACCTCTTTTGTTCTGGATAAGAAACCTTTTGTGATGAGGTGTGCCACGTAGAAGGATTTCCTGACTACTGTGGTGATGTGATTATCAAAGGAGAGACTACTGTCCACCTGTGTCCCAAGGTCTCTTATCACACTTTCAGTGTTAAGTATACTACCGCCTATGTTGTAGTTCATTGGTGCAGAGTTTTTACCAAAGGGGATGACAGTGCACTTTTTGGCATTCAGCTTGAGGCCATGGCTTTGACACCAGGCATCTGTCTCAGTGAGGCCCTTTTGTAGTATGTCCACATTGTTAGGAGTTTTGATTATGGCTCCTAGTTTGCAGTCATCTGCGAACTTCATTAGCCAAAGACCTTCTGTGTTAGCCTGTACTTCAGAGAAGTAGATACCAAGCAGGGGAGGACCCAGGACTGAACCCTGTGGTACTAAACTTGTCACTGGTCTGAAGTCGGATTTGGAGTCTGCTACTTTCACAGTGTGGGTTCTGTCAGTGAGCCAGTTGGCAACATATCTTGTGACATAGGGATTTATACCTACCTTAGTGAGTTTACCTATAATTCCAGAGTGGGGGATGGTGTCGAAAGCCTTGGCAAGGTCTAGATAGGCTGTGTGAACCACCTTACCCTCGTCCACGGCTTTGGTGACTGCTTCAAAGAAGTCTATCAGGTTTAGGAGACATGATCTGCCTTTTACAAACCTGAACTGGGTGGGGTCCAGAGTTTGGAGATTACCAATGTCTTTGTTTATAAGTTCCATGGCCTTGCAGACCAGGCTCGTCAGGCGAATGGGGTGGTAGTTCCCGGGGTCCGTGGTGGCTCCCCCCTTGTGGAGTGGGATAACCGTTCCTGTGCGCCATTCAGCGGGCACAAAGCCTGAGGTGAGGCTATGATTGAACATGGTACTTAGGTGGGGTGCCAGTTTGTTCTGTAGTTCGTGTGGAACGCAGCCTGGGATGTTGTCTGGTCCCATGGATGCTGTGTTCTTGACTTTGGAGAGTGTGGTTTTTATCTGTGCCGCCGTGATTACAGGAACTTTGCATTCTTCCGGTATAGAGATGGTCCCTCTAGGGGGTGAGAGGGGGGTAAAGTTAGCACTGAACCTATCTGCCAGGATGTTGACAATATCAGTTGCATCTGTATATTTAGTGCCCTGAATTCAGCACTAACCTGAACACTGGACTATATTAGCTAAGAAAGGCGGGAAAACAAGTATTTTTTTTGTTTTTTTCAGAAAATAAAGCAGATACAATAAAAAAAAAAAAACACTTTAAATGCACAGAAATGGCTATCACACTTTAGTGTGTAGCCTGCAACAATTAAACAAGTAGTTTAAACACAAAAATGACTTTGTTAAAGTGCAGACAGTAAAATAAGTGAAATATGTAGCTGAAACAAGCTTTTTAAATCACAGAAACTCTAGAAAATCATAGTTTTAGGTGGAATTAGCTAAATGCAGCAAGAAAATGCAGAAAAATGATACTTAATCACTCCAGTTTCTCTGCTGCTGTAAAACTCTGTAGGGCACCTGGCAAGAGCTTGCTGAGCCATATACTAGCGCAAAAACCTCCCAAATGCGGGTTTTATAGCAGGAAATGAAAGAGAGAGAAATTGGCCAATAAACTACTTATTTCTGGGCTGAAACAACTCCTCCAAGGACAGATAGGCTGCTCAAAGCTCCCTCTCTCACAGTGAACAGAGAATCTTCCTTCTATCCAAGTAAGGTATGTGCAAACACTGAAACTTGTAACACAGCCTTGAATTCAGCACTAACCTGAAAACTGGACTATGCTAGCTTAGAAAGGTGGGAAAACAAGTATATCTGGTGGTATTGATGTGGCAGTATAGATTTAGGTCCCTGGAGTGGGTGATTCCATTACCCCTGGTTCTATTTAGATTAAAGACTTCAGATAGTGCTTGCTCATTCATAGTACTGAAGGCTAAGCAGATATTACCCCAGTAACTTATATGACACTGAGCAGAGGGACGAGGCTTTTAGTCTTTTAAAGTAGCTAAGGGTATTGAAACCTGCGATCTTTTTGGTGAGGAAGCATTGCGGTCTTTCAGGCTGATTTAGGTGCTTATTGTGGTACATGTCAAACAGTACATACATTCAATCACAATCACATTTCTGAGTGATTAGAAAGCACAAAAAATGTAGTAGGGATGTTCTTCAGTGATGGGCCTAATAAGGGATGAATACAGTTGGGATTGTAAGTTCTTTGAACCTTGAGGAGATACTACAAAGTATAATTTGTAGAAGGTAGGAGTTTTCTAACCACTGCAGGGACATGATGGTCAAAGGAGGGCCTCTTATCAATATACTTACCATGTCTGGGTTGACTGTGTCATATGTAAGCAAAACATTAACTGATTAAATAACACCTACACTAAGTGTACACTATGGGTGTACACATGTGACAGCACAGGCATAACATGCACCTTGTTTCTCATTTTAATTTTCCTACTGGTTTTCTTAAAGCTTTAAATATCAACAGGGCTTCATAAAGGTTACTACAAAGTGTAGACTACATGTACATTTAGTGTAATCTTTGAGTGATTCCAAAGCACAAAAAATGTAGTAGGGATGTTCTTGAGCACATATGTAAGTTTAGTGTATACTTAGTGTAGGTGTTATGAATCTGGCCCATTGTTTATATGGTAAGCAGTAGTAATGCTAGCTTTACAAAAGGAAACTGCTGCATTTATTGGTGATATGGGTAAACCCATGATTAGTACCACAATCATTTGTTTGTTCAAGTCTTTGCTGGAAAGCTTGAGTATCAGATAAGCAGTTTGATGGTTATCTCCAGTTTGTAATAATAGGCAAACTTGGTATGTCAGAGAAATGTGTGCCTAGAAAGAGGGGACCCAAGACAGAGCCCTATGGGGCATCACTGGTGAAATTTTTTGACTAGAGCAGATACTCCCAACTTTAAAAGTAAGGGTTCTGTCAGATATCCAATTACCTGTCCAGTGAACTGTGTGTGGGTTAATGTTGAGGGGATAACTTCAGATCTGATGTTGTCGGTCTTCATTCATTCTTGACTGTTGGGTTTTGGTTCCATCCACGGAACTGTTTCGGCTGTTGTACCAAGCTCACACCAGCCAGAAACTCTCGAGCTAAGGCTACCCATAATGTCTCTTTTCCCTTCCCTTCAGACCTCATTTGCCGTGTAGAGTTTTAGGACGCGTCAGCCATGCTCTCAAGCTAAGTGCTAATTTTTTGCTTCATAAATACTTTATTAAAGTTTGTCCTTATCTTTAAACTTGTTGATAACCTAGTTTTTCCTGATTACTGTGTTTTTTTCTTGAGCGTGTTATATTTCTTCCCTTTTTTACCTTTTGGTATTCTCTTGCTTTACCATCATTGGTATAGGCCCCTCCCTTTCCTCTTACCTCTGGTAATTCTGTAATACCATCATTAGTATTCACCTTCTTTACCCCTTCTGGGTATTATCTTTGTTACCATTGTTAGTATGATCCCAAAAAAAAAAAATCTTTCTTGTCTTTCTCTCTGCTGGTGGTGTGTGTGCGACAGAGTTGTTGGCTGTACGTACTTTTTCTTCAACTACAGCATGGCAGAAAAACAGAAAGGTAAAACTGGCTTTAAGCAGTGTGATGAATGTGGCAGAAAGATGCCCAACTCAGATGGACATCTTTCTTGTGTGCATTGTTTGGGGGTACCACACTTAGAAATCCAGCCGCCGTGGGAACTCCGCAAGAGTTTCAGTGCTTGGAGCCTTGCAGAGAGGCACAGCAAATTTAATCCTCAAGGGGCTGTTAAAATACCCTTTTAGTGAGGCTTTGTCTGAGGCGGAGACATCAAATTCTCTCAAGAAAGAAGCTTAAGTACCAACACCTTTGCCCAACGGTTCTTGGAATTCATAAATTCCAATGCCCTGGATCAACTAATCCATAGTCCCACCAGGGGCTCCAATATCCTAGACCTGGTCATTACCAACGTGGGAAATCGATGCTCCTATGGTCACCCCCTCGTTAGTCACGTCTGACCATAAGCTAATCACCATTAACATCCACATCCCACCCCCACCCCCCAGTAAGGAAACCGCCATAAAAAACTTCTCCAAAGTCAACTTCATGCTACTCAAGTCAGAAGTGACAAACTTCATGACACCCATGCAGACGGGAGCTGAAAGTTCAACTGCTGAATCCTACACTAAGGCACTGTACGAGCACATCCACTCATGCATAAATCATGCCATTCCAAATAGAACCAAGATGCTCTCATCCAAAAAAAAGAAGCCAATCTGGTGGTCCCCTGCCATAAACAAACTTTACAACAAAAGGAAGAAACTGTTGCAGAAAAGAGGAAAATCCCAGGATGCAAAAAACTTCCTTACCAGCCTCAGTAAGAAACTGAGATCCCTCATAAAATCCTCCAAAGCTAGTTACGAAAATAAAATTGCCAAAGATTCCAAAGACAACAACAAGGCATTCTATAACTATGTCAAGAATCTAAATGGCAATGCTCAGATCTGCTCTGAGCTAAAACAGAATGGCATTAAATATACTGATCCCAAGGATATTGCCAATATCCTGGCAGATCGATTCAGTGCTAACTTCAACCCCCTCTCAAATGGCCCATCTCAATACCGGAAGATTGCCAAATTCCGGTAATAACGGCCACACAGGTAAAAAACGCACTCTCCAAAGCTAAGAATACAGCATCCATGGGACCAGATGACATCCCGGGCTGTGTACTACATGAACTACAATATGAACTGGCACCTCACCTAAGTGTCATGTTTAATCATAGCCTCACCTCAGGTTTCGTGCCCACTGAGTGGCGCACAGCTACAGTTATCCCACTCCACAAGGGGGCTCCACCTTGGATCCCGGAAACCACCGTCCCATCAGTCTGACAAGCCTTATCTGCAAGGCCGTTGGGCGTATTATCATGGAACGTATAAACAAAGACATTGGCAACCTTCAAACACTGGACCCCACCCAGTTTGGGTTCGTGAAGGGCCGATCTCATCTCCTGAACTTGATTGACTTCTTCGAATCAGTCTCCAGAGCCATGGACAAGGGTAAGGTGGTCCACACAGCCTATCTAAACCTTGCAAAGGCCTTTGACACCATTCCCCACTCTGGAATCATAGATAAACTTACTAAGCTGGGCATAAATCCCTACGTCACTCGATGGGTTGCCAACTGGCTTACTGACAGAACCCAGACTGTAAAAGTAGCCGACTCCAAATCCAGCTCCAGACAAGTGACAAGTGGAGTACCTCAAGGTTCAGTCCTGGGACCGCTCTTGTTTGGCATCTACTTCTCTGAAGTACAAGCCAACACTAAGGGACTCTGGATAACAAAGTTTGCAGATGACTACAAACTGGGAGCCATTATTGAATCCCCAAATGATGTGGATACTCTACAAAAGGGCCTTACAGAAACAGATGCTTGGTGCCAGAGCCATGGGCTCAAGCTCAATGCCAAGAAATGTACAGTTATCCCCTTTGGGAAAAAACATGTATCCGTGAATTACCATATAGGTGGCAGTACATTAAACTCCGAAAGTTTGATAAGAGACTTAGGGACACAGGTGGACAGTGGTCTCACCTTCGATAACCACATTGCCACAACAGTCAGGAAATCCTTCTATGTGGCACACCTCATCACTAAGGGCTTTTCATCCAGAAAAAAGGAGGTCATTGTCCCACTGTACTCATCCCTCATTAGACCCATTATAGAATACAATGCCTCATTTGGTATGTACCTCTCAAGACATCTGCAACAACTGGAAAGGCCACAGAAATATCTCACTAAAAGAATCACAGGCCTAAAGCAGATGCCCTACGCTGACCGCCTTAAAAAACTCCAGCTATACTCTGTCACATATCATCTACTCAGAGGCGATCTTTGCTTAACATACAAGGCCATGTCAAACCCAGAGCTGTTGGACATGCTACACTTAAAGAAATCCCAATCCCTCAGAGCCACACGCTCCAGGGATCTAAACCTTGTCATCACAATAAACAAAACATGCTGGAGGGATAGGTTCCTGACCCAGAGACTCCCCAGACTCTGGAACAGATTGCCCATACATGTCAAGCAGAGTGCCTCTTTGGCCCTCTTCAAAAGGAACCTTGACGATTGAATGGGAGAAAGGAAATTCACCCCGGGGATCATGTCAGTCACCCTGCTAGACAGGGGTCCAGGGAAGTAAATAGTGTGGGAAGAAATAGCCAGGGAATTGTTATGGCTAGGCTTGTATAGGCTCTAGGGCTGATAGCCTAGTACCAACCTATGAACCTAAAAAGAGGAGCCACTCTGTTCCGGCGTCTTCCAAATCTTTTGATTCAAAATCCTGTAAAGGCCAGGTTTATTCTTTAGAACTGAAGCCTAAACATTCAAAATCGACACGAACAACCATTTTGGCACCGAAGCCTACAACCCCCTCCACAGTGCCAACAACTATTACAGAACTGACAAAATTTATCTTGGTACTGACCTTTCATCAGTACTTATGACCCTCTTGCTACCAACAATAGTTTCCCTAATCATACAGGTTATTTCCTCTCCAACACAAACAATTAGTCAGCTGACAGCAGTACCGAAGATCAAATCCTTAACCAGGACTAGGTACTCCACATCTTCTGATCCTTTTTATGGTCAGCATTGGAGTCCCTTCATTGAACTTCCAGAATTACCCTCGGGGATGTCTGTTCATTCCACCAGGAGCCTTTTGGAGCTTGATGTAGTTAGGTTAGTGGATCAGCTCTTAGCAGCCAGAGGTCTTCCAGCCCCCTCTAGGACCTCCCTCTTATCCGGAGCCAAGGTCTACTCTCCAAGGACTCCAATTTATCTTCCTCCTTCAACCTCTCTGCAGGTCTTGGAGGACTCCGCTTTGATGCCGCTCCCAGTGCCAACTACTTTGGTGCTGATGGTGAACCTCACTTTGGTTTTGGAGCTGACTCTGTGGTCCTTTTCTCAGTCAGAGCCAACCCACCCTTGGGACCATGACTTGGCTGCCGGCTCGGGGATCCCTAGTTCAGCACCATTTTTTTCCATGGCGCTGTCTACAGTCCAAGCCATCTCGGCACTCCTATTCTGGGAGTGGGCTCAGAGCGGGGTGTGACCCCAGTTCCGAGGTTGTCTTTCTCTGTTCTGGGCTCCCAGCCCTCTTCAGGTGGGCCTGCCTTTCAGATTATGGAGAGGGCACCTGCCTCAGCGGATTCGCAGTTGGCACCATCTCCGGAGTGCCACATCTATGTATCCTCTGGCTCACAGCTGTCACAATCTGCTACATCTGGGCAGGAGGCACAAGAGCAGCAAGGCATCCTGCTACAGGGTGCCCTCTCTCAGGAGTTCTCCTCAGACCTTCCCCCTAAGGAGCCACCCCTCAAGAGGTCATGAAAGAGGAAGCACTTAGATTCTCCAGAAGAATCTTTCGCTGAGGATACAGACTATGATGAAGGGGAAGGGTCCCCACAGTCACCCCCACATCCTGGAAATCTTGAAACAGTGTGGTGATTGGAAGCCCACCAACCCTTCCTCCAAGAAATCTGTTTTCTTGCATGCTTTTTGTGCCCTTCCTTCTACTTCCTAGGTGACCCCATCTGCCCATGAATTGGTCAAACTCATCATGCAGTGTGCTTGGAAGGCCCCTGACACTATACAGCCAATTCCCCGGAGACCAGACAAAATTCTGACTGCACCAGAAGACCACCCCACTGGTCCAAAGTTTATCGGTAGATGCTATGGTGGTGGTGGTGGCGGCTGCCACAAAGAAGGAACTTGCAGAGGAGAGTCCTGCTGTCTATCCTCCAAACCAAGAGTCTCGGACGATAGACAGATTTGGAAGTGGGTCTATGCTTCAATGATTTTTGCCATATGGTCATTGAATTTCTTGGCACATTTCACCCATCTTCAAAGGGACCTGATTACTAAGCTGTCAGGGACCTTGGCAGGAGCAGTGTCTGAGGTATGTGATAAGGTTGCCTCCCAGCTTGCCACCATAGAATCGATATCAAACTCATCCATGTGGCTTATTGCACACACAGCCAACGGGATGGCCAGGGCAGCTGGTACAGGCGTTGCCATTAGGCGTTACAGGTGGATGCACTTATGTGACTTCGCGGACCCTTTCAAGTCTTCCTTTGTCAAAGCTCCGATTGATGCTATGTCTTTGTTTGGCCCAAAAGTCAGAGATACATTAGCCAGGTGTGAGAAGGATGGAAAGACCCTTTCTGTAGTGGGCATGCATTTTTCTACTCCTCAACGACCTTATTCCAGGAATCAAAGGAGTGGAAAGATGTGGTTCAGAAAGTCCCAAGGGCCTTTTCAAAACATGCGTGTCGAGTTTTCCCCCCGGGGCAGAGGGGGGAACTCTTCAGGAAGATGCCCCTCTCATGGCAAAGGGAGCCTTTGTAATCAGGGTTCCAGAGATTCTTTCTCTGGACAACCCTACCAGCACTCCTGAGCAGTGGCCTGATTGTCTACCTCTGGAGGCAGTCGGGGGAAGACTCTCTGCACCACTTAGCCTAGTACTCAATAACATCAGATTCATGGGTGCCAACGACAATTCCCTGAGGTTACCATATCCCTGTTGACCTTTACCCTAGACCTCAAAGGTGAATCACTGATGTTCCACACAGTCAGAGGGATACAGCAGCATGACAAATTCAAAAGCTGCATCAAAAAAGAGTCAACCAAACAGTACCACCAGACCAAATAAGATCCAGATTTTACTCAAAATTCTTTTTAGTGCCAAAAAAAAAAAAAGGGGAACTGGAGGCCAGTTCTAGACCTCAGTGTCTTGAACATATTTTTCGACAGACAAAATTCCAGATGGTCATGATACAGTCTATCCTTCTGTTTCTGGAAAAAGATGATTGAATGTGCGCTATGGATCTTTAGGACACATATTACCACATAAAAATGGGCAAGCGCTCCAGAAGGTATCTCTGCTTCTGGCTGAGAGCCAGTCACTACCAATTGCGAGCACTGCCCTTTGGTCTCACCACAGCCCCCAGGTTGTTCACCAAATGCATGGCAGTGGTAGAAGCTCACTTAAGGCTACAAGGATTCTGCGTGTTTCTGTATCTAGACTGACTTTTCACTGCCCCACCAAGCATCTACTGTTTCATGCCTTGAGCTTTGTTCTTGACCTTGCAGAATACTTAGGCATTTCAGTAAACAGGGAAAAGTGAAAGCTGTCACCCATGCAAGATATAGAATTCACTGAAGTAACATTCAACATGAAATCTTGTGTGGCTGCTCTGCTTCTTCACAGGCAAAGATTGAGGTCACAGCTTCAAGTGATCTCTCAAGACAAAGTTCCACTTAGTCTTACAACTCCTAGGATCCATGGCAGCGACAATCACTCTAGTTCCCCTGCCAAGGTGCCACAAGAGGCTGCTTCAATGGCTCCTGGAATCACAGTGGTCTCTGTTAACACATCCGATGTCCTACCCAAGCTGCATAACCAACTGATGCAAGCAGAATCTTAATTGGTGGAAGAAGTCAGAAGAGGAATTATGGAGTCGCCCCCTTTCCCCCTCTCAGCCCAAGGCTGTAGTGACCACAGATGCATCCCTGGTGGGGTAGGGGTGGGGCATTTTCAAGTAAATACAGTCCAAGGCACTTGGTCCCCCTTAGAGGTCAATTTGCATATCAGCGTCCCAGAACTGAGGGCAGTGCTCTTAGCATTGCAAGCTTTTCAATCTGCCCTCCCTTCAGGGACAATTGCTTGCTATCCAATCAGACAACATGTCAGTGATCTGGTACATCAACAAACAAGGAGGAACCAGATCTTACCCTTTATGTCGGGAAGCCCTAAGAGTATGGCAATGGGGGATCGCATCCAACCACTTTCTAATAGCAACGCACATTCCGAGGAACTCCAACGTGATTGCGGACAAACTGAGCAGATGCATCCCCCTGCCTCATGAGTGGTCTTTCAATCCCAACGTAGAGACGAAGACCTTTCGTTGACTGGGTCAGCTTTGGTGTGACCTGTTTGAATCTCCCATAAACCACAAATGCAGCAGCTACCTTGCCCTGTCCCCCCTCGGGGGGGGAGTCCCTGAGAGATGCTCTCCTGCATGATTGGCCCCTGGGACTACTCTACACCTTTCCTCCCTTACCTCTGATTCCCCAGTTTTTGAAGAAAGCCCAATGGGTTGAAAAGCAAAGTGATCCTCATCTCCCCTTATTGGTCCCGCCAAGTTTGGTTCCCCTTTCTCTAGCCTTACCTAGTTTCACTGTTCAACTCCAGACCTGTTGTCTCATCTGCAGGGATTGGTCCGTCCCAACTTACAGAATCTCAAGTTGATGGCTTGGTAACTCAATTTCCAGTGATTGCCAGGCAGAATAATCTTTCTTCCCCAGTACAAAAGATACTTCTGGCTTCTCATAAACCATCCACCTGGAAACTTTATGTCAGTAAATGGAACAGATTTGCGCTTTGGTCTCAAGGAGAAGAAATTGACCCTTTTTCAGCCTTGATTAATAAGGTGTTAGAATATCTATCTACTTTATTACAGTCAATCAGGAGCCTCAGCTTCTACCATTACAGTTCATTTAGCTGCTATCCCAAATTTCCATAATGGCTTTGATGACTTTTCCTTAATCTCTCATCGCCTTTGCAAAAAGGGCGTTATGCATTTGAAACTGCCTTTCTAAGAACCCGTTGAACCTTAGAATTTAATGTTAGTCTTGCAAAGTTTGATCCGTCAACCCTTTGAGCCAGCAGCCACTTGTGATATCAGATTTTTATCTTGGAAGACCCTATTCCTGGTAGCCATCATCACGTCAGCCAGGAGAGAATATCAGAATTACAGACTTTGTGTGTGAAACTTCCATATATCATTTTTCACAAAGAGAGAGTATCACTTAGAACTAATCCCTCTTTTCTACCCAAAGTTGTGTCTGATTCAAATATTAATCAATCCATAGACCTACCAGTTTTCTTCCAAAACAAGGGAGAATATTGTTTATATTTGTTGGATATACATAGGCAATTACATTTTTACCTGAACAGAACAAAATTGTTTAGGAAATCAGACCAATTGTTCCTCTCTCTTTCAGGTACTTGACTGGGCAAATCAGTTTCCAAAGTTACCTTATCGAAATGTTTGAGAGCTTGCATCACCTTTGTTTATGATCAAAATAAGCTAAACCTATCAACCAAAGAAGGCTCATTATAGCAGATCCGTTTCCACTTCAGTGACCTTTCATTGGATGACATTTGCACAGCAGCCACTTGGGCTACCCCTCATACTTTATCACTCATTACAAATTGGATATGGTCTCCAGGGGAGGAGCATCTTTTGGCTCTATGGTGGTCAGGAATATCCTTCCATAGGGCTTCCCGGGACATAAAGTAGCTAGGGACTCTGTCCCAACAGTCAAGAATGAATGAAGATTGACAACATCAGATAAAGAAATTAAGTTCTTATCATAACGTTCCATCTGTGTTTCCGATCTTCATTCATTCTTGACATCCCACCCTTAACCCCCTCCAAAGACTCCTGGAGGTTCAGAACTTGTCCTGGTTTTGTAGTAGGGCCGTTGCTCAGAAAAAGCTTTCATTTTTTTATTTTTATGGGCAAAACTTGATATGAAGGGAAGGGAAGGGAGGCACTATGGGTAGCCTTAGCTCGAGAGTTTCTGACTGGCACAAGCTTGATGCAATGGCCGAGTCAGTTCTGAGGATGGAACCGAAACCCAACAGTCAAGAATGAAGGAAGATCGACAACACAGATGGAATGTTATGGTAAGGATATAACTTCTTTTATTTTTCAAGAACATCACAGGAACTGGAGTAACAAGAATGGTGGATGCCTTCTGTTACCATTTGGACAAAAGCCAACATTTGTGCTTTCCATCATGTTCTTTTAATACAGGAAATGCCTGTGAGGACAAAACAGAATAAGGTACAACTGATTATCATCACCCCTTATTAGCAAAGAAGGCCATGCTTGCCAGTTTTACTGTAAATGATACTGGAGATTATTTGACGTCTACTACATTTACGAAACTATTCTGTCCTAACTAGGGCCACTGTGTCCTCCATCCAAATCTGTGCTCATTGATTAACCCTTTTCTGTTAATATTCTTTTTCTGAAGCATGTGTTACCTGTCTTGAAATAAGTGAGGAAATGTATCAAAAAAGCATTTTATCTAAGGGGCAGAGGTTATCATTTGGATCAACAGAATGAGGTACTGACCTAGTGTCAACCTGTCTTCATACTGACCTTGGCTACTTACATTTATTTTATCATTCAGTTTTGTCCTATGTCTTTATTATAGTACATGTTACAGCTCTGTCAGCATTTTATTGACTTAGGCTTAAATTCAGAAAGGTTACCATAGAGTGTATATCTTTTCACATTCAGATACAGCCCTACCATGGTGCTTCTGCATAAAAATGTGCATCACCTTGCTGGGCTCCCTCTGTATACTTGCTAGATGCTAATGAGTCATTCTGGAGGAGATGGATATGTTAATTAGCCTTGTGTTGTCCCCAGAACTGCCTTCAGTAAATCATTTATGCTGTGTAAATTAGCATGGCTACGCCTGGTCACTAGCGGTAATCTTTCATTGTGGTAGAGGAAAGTGGTGGGGAGCTAAATAGTCAGGAAATGTTAGGATGTGTGTATGCCTTGGAGGTCACAGTAGGGGGTTAGAAAGGGGGTAGGTGAGTTGGGGTGTGTTTGTGGGTGAATGAATGAGTATGGCTAAAAGTGTGAGTGCGTGGGGAGGGGGCTGTTTGGTTGTGTGTGTGTGGGTTGGGTGGTTGTCATACTTCCACACACCCCAAGACTAATGAGCAAAGCCCACAACATTTGATCAGTGGGAACACTAGGCACCAGGAAGAACACTAAAGACATGGGCTGGGGAGACCACTAGACACCTGGAAGAACTCATGTGCTTTAATGACACTTGTACAAGATGTGGGCAGGGAAATGCTAGGCACAACGGATACTCTATATAGTGTGCCTTAAGTGAGAGGGGAACCGCTAGACACCAGAGGCACTAAAAAGGAGTCCAACCCCATGCTGTCCCACCTCCCACAGAGACAACAGGGAGCACTGTCAGAGGAGCAATTGGTAGCATTGCCTTTGGTGCTGATAGACCAGAAGGCTGCAGGTTCTATTCCCGTTTCATGTAACTGGATTGCTGACACTGTAGTGCAGCATTAGGTAGGGTGCTACATTCTTCGAGTGCCTTGTCCTTCAGATGAGATGCTAAACCAAGATCCCATCTGCTTGAGTTGGTGATAGCTCAGGTGGATGTAGGAAATCCCAAGGCATCTATCAAATAAAATAGGGGTCCTTTATTTATAAACAAAAAAGACTGTTATTTACAACATATTTACATATCTACAAATGTATAGATATGTAAATCTGTTTACAGATATTCAGAATTTCCTTTACAATCATACAAAATGTTCATCTCTGTTAGACCCCACTCCTTTTTCCGTAACCACCATCTGATTTTACTTTACAATTGTTGCTAAAATCCATGTACCATTAAACATAATTCATTCTTTTATTCCATATAACATAACATAGCCTTTTATCTATTCTTTTAACATATTTTTACTTATATTTTTATAATATCCATATTTAATCACATCCATGTTCATATCTTTGAAAAAATCTTCTTTATATAGTTTTCTCCATAGTTTTTTACTCCTTTACTTTTCAAAACCACATGTAACTTTCTTCTTGTTGACAATATAAACAGATTAGCATTTTTTACATAGCATATTTCCTTTTACTAGCAATTTATCTATTACCAGTCTCCACAAAACAATCTTGATATTCTACTTTCTGATTACACCATTTGCATCTTATATTTATAGCTTTATTTTTTCAGCTCTTAGATTTTTTCCCGTGATTTTACATGGTAATGTTTCATCATTACGTTCTTATACCATACTTCTCTTTTTCTATTTCATCAAGTTTTGTTTTCCACAAGAATATTTTTCCTGGCAACATTTTATTTCTTCATTTATGTACTCTTTTTCTCTTTCACTCTTTCTTGTTTTTAACATCTTTGTTACATTATCACTTAGCATAGACAAAGATACATTTATGTAAATGAAAACAAATCATACTGACACAGTCCTAGTTGGAAACATTAATACATCACTTATAATCTACCCAGTCATTGTCAGTCAGACATTACATAGCTCATTCAAGTCCTGCCTTCTTTTAAACCTCAATCCTCCCCTGTGTGTAGTTTTTCCACAGTTCCCATTTTTTTCTTATGTAATTTGCTCCTACCCTTTTCTAAAGGTCCCAATTCCATTTGCTTTGTCTACATTACTATATTCACTACTTCTAGTACAGTTGGTTTAGACTTTGATTTCCATTTTTTAGTAATTGTTTTTTTTGGTAGCCACCATAATTAGTCTCAGCAAGGCCTTACTAATAGCTCAGAAAAATAATTTCCCTAGTTACACCATTAGTATACCCTGATATCAATCCTTGATAGGGAAGGCAATCTCTAACCTTCTTGATGTCTTCCCATTCTATTACCTTTTCCACTCAAATTATTTGCTCTCAATACCTTGATTCCTTTGCCAGTTTTTTATGATAACATTCCAGCCCCCTCTCGCCTATTGTCTGTATCCCAAATTGCAGTCATCCCTTTTTAGCAGAATCTCCACATTTCCATGTTGGCTTAGTTCTTGAATTCATAAAGTAGCAGAAAGTGTTCTAATATTCTGTATGATTATTGTTATTTTCCTTAAAGGTCTGCACCCAAAATCCCAGTATCTCCTTGTTTCTTGAACTTCTCCCCTGTTTCATCATCATCCCTTTCCACTTTGAATTACAGTTTTATGCTTGTGCTATGTATAGGAGCATTAACCATGTTGCTTTGAAATATCCCTTCAGATCGGGTAATCCCAATCTGCCTTGCTCTTTTGGAAGAATCCGCTTATCCCTCTTGACTCTTGCCATTTTCCCTTCCAGATAAAACCTTCAACTCTTTATTAATTACTATCCACAACTTCTCCTCTGGTTAATAAAAATATGCCTGACCTATGTATCATACTATAGGGGCTAAAAATATTTTAACTACTTATATTTTACTGTCCATATCCATTTAACAGAATTTCTATTTCCCTCGTTTTTATAGTATCTTTTGTTTAGTCTCTTCTCACATATCCTTAGCTGCCACACACGAATCATTTATAATCTGTACTTCTAAATACTTCATTTTATCATGTCCTCAGAAATATGGATACTGCCAAACCAGTTCATGTGTGGGTGCATAATTTATGCTATTACCTTTGCTTTAGCTTCATTCATTTTGTGTCCCGAAAAGATCTGAAACTGTCTCAAAATGTTGCACAACACTGTAATGTCCCTTTCTAGTTTTGTTGGGTATAAAATAATATCATCTGTGAATAGAACCAGATTTCTGAGTCCCTTATTTTCTTTGATAGTATTTCTAAATATGAAAATAACAAAGGGGAAAGAGGACACCCCTACTTCGTTCCTCTGCTGAAGCAGAAATTATCAAAGAGGACCCCACTCACTTTAAATTTCACCTCCGATCTCTCATATATTCTCTTAATCAGACTTATAATTTTAACAACTGAACCAAGGCACCACAAACTATGAAAACAGACATGACAGGAAAAGGGCAAATCATGGCAAAGCCATCAAGTGGACAAAAGAGCATTTATTATTCCAAAGCTCAGTTAAGTGCTTTCATTCCATAAAGTGGAACTTCATCAGAACTAATTAATAAACTCAATAATCATATTTAAATATAAAACACCAATCAGGTACATTTTCCCATTCATCCATAAAAAAAATAGCAAACAAGGGAGCACAGGCTGCTGCCATGCCCCCCTCTCTTAGTTTGATTGAAGTATCGGCCTTCAAAATACAAAACATTGTTTTTAACAGTATTTCCATAAGGGTAACCATAGCCTTAACGTAATCAGAATCTAGCTCACTACATTTAAACAGCTATTGCTCAAGTCATAAAAGGCCTATGCCAGGAGGAATGACTGCTCAAGCCATAAAAGGCCTCTGCCAGGAGGAATGACTGAAAATAAATTATGCACATCAATAGTAACCAAAATGGAGTTGGGATGAAACTTTACTTTCTTCATTAGTTCCAAAAAATTACAGAAGTCTTTGCATATCTGCCCCACTTTTAAAAGTTTATTTTTTAACTTAATATCTAGAAATTTTACTATAAAAAGGTCTTGGACCATTTAGTGTTGACGATGGGTCTAAATGGGGGTTGGTGAATGTTTTTATGCAATTTAGTTATTCCACAAATACTCGTTATCACTGGTTTGTCATTCAACACAAATTTGTATTCACTTTTAACAATAAGTCCTTCCAACAGTAAATCAAACAATAGTGAGTCAGTATTGGAATACACAATATTTATTTCATTTTTAGATATCATTTCATTGGTATCATCCAATAACATAAGATTCATGATATTAGAGTAGTGTTTGATTCATCACCACCAGCCCCCCACCCTTGTTGGGTTTCATAACCCGTACATTAGTATCACCAGTGATGTCATTTAATAAAGTGTAATCCCTCCGTGAGATATCGGAATGACCCACTTTACACTTTTCTTTACAAATATCCCGAATATTCAGTTCACAAATTCTATCAAATGTTGGCAAGTCTTGCTGTATAAGAGGGTTAAACACACTGGGCCAATGTAATTCTGTAAAATCCCCAGTAGTTCCATTGTTATTAAACCACAAGCCCAAGGTTAACTCCCTAATAATAAATAATTTCATATCAATAAGAGTATCTGTTAAATTGGCTCTCTTGGCAGGTACAAAGCTTACGCCCTTAGCCAGGAGATCGACATGAGCTGTAGAAATGAGCTTAGAGGAATAATTGCAGATGTTAGTCATTTAAAGAATTGATAATTTCTAAAATTAAACATTCAGTACCTGTTGTATGCTGACTACCATACCAATTACATCCTTACATTTCTGAGTCCCTTATTTTCTTTGCCAGCGGTTCTAAATATAATGCAAATAACAAAGAGGATGGAGGACACCCCTGCCTGGTTCTTCTGCTCTAGCAGAAATTATCAGAGAGGACCCCACCCACTTTATTTTTCACATGCAATCCCTCATATATCCTCCTAATCAACATTATAACTTTATCAGGGAATGTAAATGCTTCCATTGCCCTGCTCTTACTCTGTCAAATGCTTTCTCTGCATCAGGACCCACCAACAACAGTGGTATTTTTCTTACATTCTGCTTCCGTCTGAATCATCAGTGTCTGTTAATGTTGTCAAATGTTTGCGTTCCCTCCACAAAACCACATTGATCCATATCTATTAATTTTTGTCATCAATTTTGTCATTTTTTAGCCATTATAGACATAAACACTTTGTAATCGTGGTTTAGGATCAAAATGGAATCTTTACCTTCTTTAGGTATTACAGCTACCACCACTATCTTCCAGAATAATGGTACTTGTCCTCTTAAAATACTGTTAAACAAAACCTTCCAGATCTTTATCAGTTTTTCCTCCTAGCTACCAAACTTCCACAGAAATACCATGTGTTCCTGGGGACTTTCCTTTAGATTGGTTATACATCACCATTTTTATCTCATATCCTCCTATCCTGTTAGTAATTGAGCCTCATCTGTGTCTAACCCTGACATATTTCATTATTCCATAAACATATCCATTTGTACCTTTTCTTGATTTCCACATTTCTCTACTTTATACATACTTTCTTAGAATTTCTGAAATATTTTTAATACCTCTACAGGATCTCTCTTTACCTAGCTTGTTATAGGCTCACTAAGCTTGGCAACAATTCAATTTTAATAGAAGTAGCACCTCTAGGGACAACCAGTGTTCTTTTGGGAGAGCATTGATTTTGACTTATACTCCCCAGTTCTCGGAGCTTAGAGATATATTGTATAAGAATTGTTTTTTTACTGAAAAATGATGAACAAGTGGTGAGTAAAATAGGAGAAAAACCCAAAGTGGTATATAAAAAAAGTATTAGTATAAAAAACTTTGTTAGAAAGTAAAAAGAGTGAAACAAGTATGCAACAGTGTGGCTATACTATGAAATGTGGCCATTGCTCTCAATGTAGGTTTATTCTAGAAGGAGATAATGTTGAAATACCTTCCTCTGGAGTAGTGCGATCTTGGCACAAGAGCGATTGTGGTACCAAAAATGTGGTCTGTTTAGCTCTGTGCCAGGTTTGTGAAAGATATTATGTGGGGAAAACTAAAAATGCTTTTAGGACATGCATCTACCCTCATATTTATGATATAGGGAGAGGTAATAATAAATATGCGTTGGCAAAACACCTTATTCAGTTTCCTGAACATAATTTTAAATTTCATGTATTAGAACATGTAGCTTTGGATGAGAGAGGGGTACCCATTGGCACCCTTTTAGAGTATAAAGAATTGCTGCAGCTACTGAGGGTCAATGCGGTGAATCCCCCAGGTTTAAATGAAGTTATATCATTAGTTAATTATTTAAGACTCAAATCTGAGTTTTATTTTTAATTTTAAGCCATTTTAAGCACACTGAAGCAAATCTGCAGTCTGCTGCTACCACTCCACCCATACAGTATAAGAAGGAATCAGTACTGCAAACTAAACAAGGATATACATTTTGAGCCTCAAGAGCAGGAGCACACTCAAGCAAATCTGTAGTCTGCTGCTACCACTCCACCCATACAGTATAAGAAGGAGTCAGTACTGCAAACTAAACAAGGATATACATTTTGAGCCTCAAGAGCAGGGTCAGTCCACCCAGGCATTCTACTTGTATGTTTTACGAGAGTGAAGCTATTACATTAGCAGTATTTCTTAGTAGTTCTCAGCTTGCTAGTAAAACTGACTGTTGTAGCCTTGTGTCCTCCCCACTGCCCCCCACTAGTACAGTAATCCTAACTGTCCAATAGACAGTATACATTTAATTCACATCTCTGTGACTAAATTAATCATCAAGCAGCACTCTCAGTGCTTTCTGCCCTAGTTTGTATCCCTTGGAGGCCCACCTGTTTATTTGCATCTCTATACATTCCCCTTCATTGCTAATATATCTCCCTACTCTAATCTGTGCACAAACTGGTTACTAATCAGCAAGTCAATATGAAGACACACTCCCAACCTTAATAAACTTTGCTGTCTTCTCTCCTTCACATTACAGGTATTTTGAATTATTACTTACCCCCTCTGAGGCCTTCACTGATTTCCACTGATTGCCTCTCTGGTTTCTTTGCATTCCACCTGGTTTACACCCCTTGTGCTATCTCCCTCCCCCAATGCAAAGGCTATATTAGAATCCTGCTGAGCATGGAGCCATCTTTAAGTTTCTAGTCTCCCACCAGGACACAAGTGCTCTTCAGCAATTACATTCCGCTTGCCGGTAAGTCATTAGACCTCAGGAATTTGTTTAAAGTGTTCAGATTTGTAAAGTAATACTTACTTTTTGCTGTATTTGGATTTATACAACTAGTATTCATTTTTCTGATTCCTGACTACTGCTCTGCTTATTTGTTTATTTAACTGGTTGATTCTGTCATTCAAGAATTGTGTTTTTACTGACACTACCACTGCAGCTATGTTGTCTCTATGCTACTAAAACTGCTGTTCTAACTGTAATGTACATCTAACTGACCTAGTCTTGGAGCTAGAAACAGTATTTACAGATTTAGCACTACAGTTGTCCCTGCTACTGCTTCAGCTGTGCTGTTGTGTTCATTTTCCTTTTTCTTGTATGCACAGGATAATTGGCTGATAAATGTATAGTGCATGATTTATTAACCTGTTTCTAAACTAAGTTATGGCACTGTGATGTGGTTACTGTTGAAGCACTCTCAACCTGTAGCAGTAGCATCTATTCTCCTGCTTTATCCACACTATCCTTAGATTTGTATCTTTTACACCCTCTTATCTCCTCATTATTTCCTTTGACCAGTCTTTGTCTCCTTCTACTAGCTTCATCCTCTCTTTTTTTTCTCTCTCTCTTCAGAGCACACTCAAGCAAATCTGCAGTCTGCGGGTACCACACCACCCATACAGTATAAGAAGGAATCAGTACTGCAAACTAAACAAGAATATACATTTTGAGCCTCAAGAGCAGGGTCAGTGCACCCAGGCATTCTACTTGTATGTTTTATGAGAGTGAAGCTATTACATTAGCAGTATTTCTTAGTAGTTCTCAGCTTGCTAATAAAACTGCCTGTTGTAGCCTTGTGTCCTCCCTACCCCCCACTAGTACAGTAATCCTAACTGTCCAGTAGACAGTATACATTTAATTCACATCCCTGTGACTAAATTAACCATCAAGCAGCCCTCTCAGTGCTTTCTGCCTTAGTTTGTATCCCTTGGAGGCCCATCTGTTTATTTGCATCTCTATACATTCCCCTTCATTGCTAATGTATCTCCCTACTCTAATCTGTGCACAAACTGGTTACTAATCAGCAAGTCAATGTGAAGACACACTTCCAACCTTAATAAACTTTGCTGTCTCTTCTCTCCTTCACATTGCAGGTATTTTGAATTATTACTTACCCCCTCTGAGGCCTTCACTGATTTCCACTGATTGCCTCTCTGGTTTCTTTGCATTCCACCTGGTTTACACCCCTTGTGCTATCTCCCTCCCCCAGTATAAAGTCTATATTAGACTCCTGCTGAGCATGGAGGCATCTTTAAGTTTCTAGTCTCCCACCAGGACACAAGTGCTCTTCAGCAATTACATTCTGCTTGCCGGTAAGCCATTAGACCTCAGGAATTTGTTTAAAGTGTTCAGATTTGTAAATTAATACTTACTTTTTTCTCTTGTCTTGGTTGGCTCTGCCCCGCTCTGTTTGCCCTCGCTAATGCTCGGGTTCTCTCCGTTCCCCTACCCTGCCCTCTATTCCCTCCCACCCCCACTACCTCTACATTTATAGTAATCACAGCCACACCCAGAGCTCACCCTCACATCACCTCCACCAATCACAGCTCCTCAAGTCATATCACATTATACCACACCAACTTGCTCCACACAAAATACTCCCAATCACTCTCATTCCCACTAGGCATTTTTTACATCACCCACACTATTTCCCCATCCACATATAGTACAACCCTATAATTCCTATTCAGAACCCCCACCTAGAAACAACTTAAACGTTATAACCATGACTATCACACAACTAAGTCTAGTCTGTCTTCTCATAATTCTTTACAACACCACAAATTATCACTCTAGCAATATCCCTAAACTTAGTAGCACAACACTACATTATGCACTCTTTTGTATACGGACACCACTCATTATAATAATATCTGCCCACAGTTATTCAAGAACTACATAACGGACCAATTCAGAACTAAACACATATGCTCTCATTCCTACTCCAAAAAACACAATACTTTCTCACACTCCTCACCAAACTCCAACATCTGTATAACCATTTTAACTCCAGGCTCACCATAAGTGGGGATATCCACCCCAACCCAGAACCAAATCCATCCTGTCCAACACAAACTGCTCCAACACAACTGTTAGAACACACCACCCCCACTTTCTTCATCCCTGGGCAAATCAACAACAGCAGCAAAACCAAACATCTTTTAGTGCTAAATATTAATATTAGAAATATCAAAAATAAAATACCTGAACTCCAGGCCACAATAGCACACTACTCCCCAGACATAGTTGATTTAACAGAAACCTGGCTAAATAAAAACATAGCTAACTCAGAAGTTCTTCCTACCAGCTACAATACCATTAGACAAGACAGACCACTTCATAAAGGGGGTGGAACTGCCTTACTGTACAAGTCCAACTTAACTGTCCGTCAGTTACCAAACTCCTACCCCTCCCCCAATAATTGGGACATACTTATCTCACAACTTCACCCTAAAAAGGTCATCACCACAATTGTGATCTATATTCCACCTGGTAATACACCTGCTAGCCTTGAAGACTTTTTATCCTGGTGTTCTTCCACACTCGCAAGAAACCCTTATTCTGGGGGACTTCAACCTAGATTGGTTCACCTGTATATCAAAACCACCAGGTAATCTAATAAATCTCCATGGCTACCAGCAGCTAGTCCAAATTCCAGCTAGATGTGATAAAAAATCTAAAAGGGAATACATCCTTGACTGGGTCCTAACTAACAACCCCACATTGTACCCTCACACAGGCAGTCTCCCAGACACCTTAAGTGACCACAACATAATATACTTTATACGTAGTAGAACAAGCATATGCAAAACCACTAACTATATATCCACTAGAAACACAAAATAATTCTCTCCTGAGGTCCTCAACACTTTACTCTGTAACTGTGACTGGACCCCCCTAAAAACCCTCCCACTTGACCAGGCTGTAGCATATTTCAACAAAACATTTATACAACACCTAGACACTGTCGCCCCATTGTGCAAAATCAAGGTTAGAACCTCTACAAACCCCTGGCTCAGTAAAGAAACCAAACAAATCCTCAAGTCCAGAGACACTGCCTGGCTTTACTATAAAAAAACAAAGAAACACAAAGCCTAACTAAGTACCAAGAACTGTGCAATCGTGCAAAAAAAATGTATTAGGCTGGACAAAAAATCCTACTACACAACATTACAAACTAAATACCAACACAACCCACAAAAATTTTGGAAAAATGTAAACCAGCTAATAAAATCCACCCAAAAGGCTACCCCCAAACCAACCACCCCTGTCACTAAGTTCCCATCGAAATACAATTCAACTCCCACTTTGTGAACTCAATTCTATCCTTAGTATCACAGGACAGTTCCTTCCTCACTATCCCCCCAACACAAATAACACTAATACAAGCTGTACCCTCAAAACAGTTTCCACCATTTCAATCAAAAGCATGCTCTCCAAACTAAAAACCTCATCAACAGCAGCCGACCTACTCCCCAGCTAGCTATTTCTTGAAACTCACAGCAGATGCTATTGCTATCCCAGTCTCCACTCTCATAAACAGATCAATTGTTGAAAACTATGTGCCCAAACTCTGGAAAATATCTTATGTTACACCCATACATAAAGGCGGGACCTCCACTGAACTTAATAACTACAGATCCATTGCTTTTCTCTCATCCCTGGCCAAAATCCTAGAAAAATGCATCCATACCCAGATGCTAAACTATCTCCTAGACAGCAACATCCTGTCACCTACTCAGCATGGTTTCAGACCTGCCCATAGTACCACTACAGCCCTCCTCTGTTTCACAGACACAGTAAACAGTCTCAAAAATGAAGGCCTACAAGTGTCAACTCTTTTTTTGGATATGTCCAAAGCATTTGACACAGTCTCGCACCAAATCCTGCTAAACAGACTAAACCAATATCATCTATCAAATTCCACTCTTACCTGGCTCCAAAGCTACTTAACTGACAGGTACCAAGCTGTGAAATGGTAAAATTCTCTCTTTCCTCAGCTGCCCATAACTATAGGAGTCCCACAGGGTTCTGTCTTAGGACCACTACTATTCACAGTCTTCACAAATGACCTCCATACCTCCACACAGCATGCATCTATAATTCAGTATGCGGATTGACACTACCTTAATCTGTGCTGCACAAAACATTCACACCCTCCTGCAAACAACTCAACTAGCATTCTCTGACATTGAAAACTACCTTACCAAAGCCCAACTTATCCTCAATCCAAGGGAAACTCAGCTTATGATTATAACCAGTTCTAACAAAAACACTAACAGTCAATTCACTATCTACTCTACAAATGCTACTCCAATTGCTCCAGTGGCACAGGCTAAGCTATTGGGAATAACCATAGACTCCCACCTAAAATGTGATAGTCATCTCAACTTAACTATTAAAAAAGTACATGCCAAACTGGGGTCACTCTACCGTATCAAACAATTTCTTACCAACAACAGAAGATCAGCCATTGCTCGCTCCTAACTTCTATCCACCCTACTCTATGCATCTCCCATTCTGACTAATCTCAACAAAACTGAACTAAGCAAAATGGAAGCCTGCTATAACAGAATTGCCCGCTTTACTGCAAATTGCTGATATAGAACTCATCACTGTACTGCTTTGAGACAGCTCCACTGGCTTGAACTGCCCAACCTCCTAACCTACAATCAGCTCTGCCTCTGTTGTTCTATCTGTTACCTCCCCAATAAGTGAACTGCCCTCAAAAACCTAGTACAACATCACTCAGCTAAAAGGTCTCTTAGATCATCAAGCAAACTACTACTAGAAGTCACCAACAGCTACAATAGCTTTGGAGATGCACTATCAGTGGCTAAAAAATGGAAGTCTGTCCCTACTAGCATTCAAAACACATCATCCAAAGCCTCCTTTAAAGAGCTCATCAGGCAACATCTCAAGCAAAGTTGGCAGTGCCATGATTGCTCCCCAGGCTAGTGAAAGCGGATAACATATACGTACTAAATCTAGAGCACTTGATAATAGTTTTCAGTCTTACTCACAAACACTGGCTAATCTACAATGTCTGTACTGTACCTGTGTACTATGCATGTATTCTACCTATGTTCCAAATTTCAGCTGTACACCACAAATCTATTAATTACCTTTATTTTTAAAATTAATATTTTTTTGTTTGTTCTCTCCACTGTAACTGTTTATGTGCCGCATACCACTGTAAAAACATGTCTCTTGTAATTTGTGTGTATACTGATCATGTCTAAATAACTAAATGTGTCTCTAATTTTTCTTTATGGAGCTTTTCTCCCTGGGCCTCTGCTGAAAAAGGGCCTTTTCGTCTCAGTCAGACACCCCCGGTTAACAAATGTAAAATAAAAAAATATATATTTTAGGGTTATCAAATTACTGTTTTATTATATATTCAGGATATAATAAATGTGTTTTGTGTTTTTATATGTATTATAATAGAAGCATAGGATGTTGTGTTATATGATATATTGTATTATATGTATATTTTTGTTATGAGTGTTGGCACTTTAAAATTTTATTGTAATTTATCTTATTAATCAGTTATGGTTAGGTTGGGGTTATATATGTTGGTTTCTCTTACTGTATTTTATTCTGAAAATGTCATAGCTCACAACTGACGAAAGCGCTAAATAAATCTTTGTTTCCAGCTCGTGGTGGTCCCGTGCCTTTGTGACATACTGTATTATATTTCTGTAAATGTTTTAATTGTTTTTTACAAATCTTTGTTATTCTTTTGTAACATGTAATATGTAACTTGCAATGTTTGGAACTTTTCTCCCCGGGCCTCCACTGAAAAAGGGCTCTTTATGGCCAAGTGGACTTCCCCGGTTATCAAACTTAAATAAATAAATAATAAATTGTCTTCTATCTTCCACATGAATTTAAGTATTCCACCACATAATTCTATATACATAAAACCTCCATTTAATCATTCATTCAAAATCTTTAAAAAATATTTTTGCCAGTCCCTTAAATTTTTATACATTTTGTACCTTATTCCATCTGTTCCTGCATCTGAATCTGTATTTAATTGCTGTAATACTTTAGATAGCTCATTTAAATAAATCTCCTTTTACAGCTCTTTATTCTGTTTTTCTAACGTTTTTGCTTTCCATGTTTTTTCACTACCTTCATTTTCTTTAAACATTTCTTATACATGTTGTACTACACTGTTCATAATCTTTTCCTGAGATCTTTCTATTTCTCCTTTTACATTTTTTTATTTCTTTTGTTAACTACCATCTTTCTTTACTGACATGCTTAAGTGACTCAGTATTACTTCTCTTTTTTCTTGTAAATAAAATCTTTGCTTATATAACAATTATTGTATTTGTCTTGATTTTTTCCATATATATTTTTTTTCTTTGTCAAAGTACTTTCTAGCATTATGTTCCAAATCTTCCAAAACGTCGCTGTATGTTCTTTTATGTTTTTCTTTCTCTCCTTTTCTCACATCATATTGCCACTGTAAAAAAAGTTATATTTTTCCATAAATACCATTTATAGATCACCTTTTATAAAATGTTCTCATAGTAATATGATCTTTGCATAAATGTATTAATAATCACTTTCCTTCTTTATTTCATGGTTTGTCATTTATCCTTTTTTATTCATTTGCCTATTTTTATATATTCCTTGTTTTCCTTTATTTCTAGCCACATAGAGCACCCCTGCTTTACCAGGCTATAATTCATACCACACCTTTTGACCACCTAACCCAGAACGAAGCACTAAAGGTGGAGGCGTGTCCATATTCATTAAGGATATCCACACTTCCAGGCTAGTTGCACAGCATAATGCATCCGAGATTATAAGTGCAACTAACTCTGGGCAAGACTGCAATCCAAATTGTAGCTTGCTACAGACTCCCCACCATGCCCCAGGATTCCCACTCCTCATTTCTTAATACACTGGAAGGTACAACCCAACACCCTAATAATAGACGATTTCAACTACCTCACAATTAACTGGGAAAACTACTCATGTACCAACTCTTTTGCTCAACGTTTTCTGGAATTCATAAATTCCAACACCTTGGGTCAACTTATTCACACTCCCACCAGAGGCAGCAATATCCTAGACCTGGTCATTACCAACATGGGCAACCGGTGTTCCACACCAGAGGTCAATTCCTCATTGGTCAGATCCGACCACAAGCTAATCATCATAGACATTCACATCCCGACCCCACCCCCAATTAGGGAAACCACTGTAAAAAAAACTTCTCCAAAACCAACTTCACACTTCTTAAGACAGAAGTGGCAAACTTCATGACACCCATGCAAATGGACAATAGAGGTATGACTGCTGAATCCTACACAATTGCACTTTATAAGCACTTACACAAGAGCATGGATCATGCTATCCCTAATGGAACCAAGATGCTATCCTCCAAAAAAAAGGAAGCCAGTGTGGTGGTCCTCTGCCATAAACCAACTCTACAACAGAACTGTTGCAAAAAAGAGTAAAATCCCATGATTGTAGGAACTCCCTGGTCATCCTCAGTAAGAAGCTGAGATCCCTCATAAAATCCTCCAAAGCTAGTTACGAAAACAAAATTGCCACTAACTATAAAGACAACCACAAAGCATTCTATAGCTATGTCAAGAATCTCAATGGCAACACTCAGATCTGCTCTGAGTTGCAGCACGATGGCACTAAATACACAGAACCAACTGATATTTCCAACATCCTGGCAGATAGGTTCAGTGCTAACTTTACCCCCCCTCTCACCCCCTAGAGGTCCCATCTCTATACCAGAAGAATGCAATGTTCCTGTAATCACGGCTGCACAGGTAAAAAACACACTCTCCAAAGCCAAGAACACGGCATCCATGGGACCTGACAATATCCCAGGCTGTGTTCTACATGAACTACAGAATGAACTGGCACCCTACGTAAGTACCATGTTCAATCATAGCCTCACCTCAGGCTTTGTGCCCACTGAATGGTGCACCACGATGGTTATCCCACTTCACAAAGGGGGAGCCACAACGATCCCTGGGTACTACCGCCCCATTTAGCCTGACGAACCTGGTCTGCAAGGCCATGGAACATATCATCATGGAACTCATAAACAAAGACATTGGTAATCTCCAAACTCTGGACCCTACCCAGTTTGGGTTTGTAAAAGGCAGATCATGTCTCCTAAACCTGATTGACTTCTTTGAAGCAGTCACCAAAGCCAAAGATGAGGGTAAGGTGGTTCACACAGCTTATCTAGATCTCGCCAAGGCTTTCAACACCATCCCCCACTCTGGAATTACAGATAAGCTCACTAAACTAGGTATAAATCCCTATGTCACAAGATGGGTTTCCAACTGGCTCACGGACAGAACCCACACTGTGAAAGTAGCAGACTCCAAATCTGACTTCAGACCAGTGACAAGTGGAGTACCACAGGGTTCAGTCCTGGGTCCTCTCCTGTTTGGTATCTACTTCTCTGAAGTGCAGGCTAACACAGAAGGTCTTTGGCTAACAAAGTTTGCAGATGACTGCAAACTAGGAGCCATAATCGAAACTCCTAATGATGTGGACATACTACAAAAGGGCCTCACTGAGACAGATGCCTGGTGTCAAAGCTATGGCCTGAAGCTCAATGCCAAAAATTGTATTGTCATCCCCTTTGGTAAAAACTCTGTACCCATGAACTACCACAGAAGTGGTAGTCTACTTAACGCTGAAAGTGTGATAAGAGACCTTGGGACACAGGTGGACAGTAATCTCTCCTTTGATAATCACATCGCTGCAGTGGTCAGGAAATCCTTCTACGTGGCTCACCTCATCACAAAAGGTTTCTCATCCAGAAAAAAAGAGGTCATTGTTCCCCTCTATTCATCACTCATTAGACCCTTTATAGAGTACAATGCCCCTTTTGGTATGTACCTCACAAGACATCTACAGCAACTGGAAAGGCCTCAGAAGTACCTCATAAAGAGGATTACTGGCCTCAAACAGATGCCCTATGCAGACCATTTAAAAAAACTCCAGCTTTACTCAGTCACATATCGCCTACTCAGAGGCGATCTCTGCCTAACATACAAAGCTATGTCAAACCCAGATCTGTTGGACATGCTCCACTTAAAGATATCCCATTCCCTCCGAGCTACATGCTCTAGGGACCTGAACCTTGTCACCACAATAAACAGAACATGCTGG
The DNA here is from genome assembly GCF_019279795.1 of Protopterus annectens. Lineage (NCBI taxonomy): Eukaryota > Metazoa > Chordata > Ceratodontiformes > Protopteridae > Protopterus > Protopterus annectens. The sequence continues at coordinate 1,640,157,971 of NC_056735.1, forward strand.
AGGGATAGATTCCTGTCCCAGAGACTTCCCATACTCTGGAACAGACTACTTATCTGTGTCAAACAGAGCTCCTGATTAGCACTCTTGATGATTGAATGGGAAATAGGAAATTCACCCCAGGGATCACTTCTGTGGCTCTGCTCGACAGGGGCACCGGAAAATAATTTTCTTGGGTGGTGAAAGCCAGGGTACCTTTTTGGCTAGGCTTATATAGGTCCTAGGGCTAATAGCCTAGAACCTACCTATGAACCTATATTGCAAGATGATCAGAAAATTCTGTTTTAATTTCCTTCCCTTCTCCTATAACTAAACCTTCTGATACTATAAAATCTTTTTTAGTTTCATACATACCCCTTTTGTAAGTCCATGGATTTTGTCTCAAAGTTTTAACTTATCACATCTTATAACTTCTAACATTTTTCTTATAGCATTTCCTTTCTTTTTACACTTACTCCTTAAATCACAATTGAAATGTCTTTTATTGTAATATTCATATTTATCACTACATAGTCCAAAATCTGACAAAATGAGCTTTCCCTTTCTTTACAGTTAGTGTAAGCATATAATATTATAATTCTATAGGGTCTATATGCCATTTCAATGAACACCTAATCAGCAACACAATTCAGTGAAAGGCGTTTCAGCAATTTGCTGAATTTACCAAGGGCAAAGAAGTAGTTGGCCAACTGTACAACTTTACCCTTTTCTGCACTGTAGTGCGATCTTAGAGTTGATATGTATATAGTTAGAGGCGGATGTGGAGGGCGAAGCCCCCCACTTGGGTGGGTTCAGTTTGCTTAGATGTTGGTCTCTTGTGCTGTAAGGTAAGTATATTCTTGCCATTGGAAAATTCAGCGAATCGCTGAAATGATTTTTGCTGAATTTGTGTCACTGATTAGGTGTTCGCTGAAATGGCATTTTGGTGAACTAATATAGACCCTTCTGTACACTTCATTCCATTTTAAATCTACAATGGTTAATCTTCCCATTTTTGCTGAAGTTGCATCTAGTATCGTTACTATATTTGTACAGAACACAGCTATTCCAGAATATTTCTCATTTCCCAAATTCCAAATTGTCATTCCTCCCTATAGTTTCTGTGTTTGTAATCTTTTTTTTTTTCATTTGTTAAAGATCTTGTGTTTTCTAATACAATTACATCTGCATCACATATATTACACCACTCCAAAATCCCTGTTATTCTTACTATATTTTTAATACTATTCACATTTACAGAAAGCACTTTACATTTTCCTTAGATTCATGGTTTCATAAGTTCATAGTTAATTACTGGGCTATCTGTCCTAATAGGCCATTGTAAGCATAGCCAATTTCCACCCCAAAGGTGAGAATCAAACACTGTACCTTGTAACTGGGAGTCCAGACACCTTTACCATTATGCCACCAACCCCTCCCCCCGGTCATTGGCTGTACATATTCATCTGATGTTGTTAATCTTCTTTCCATTCATCACTGATGGGTTTGGTTCCTAGCTGTCGGAACCAAGTTGGCCTATTACCAAGCTCACACCAACCCAAAAAACTCTTGAGATAGGTCTCTACCCAGAATGCCCTTCCCCCTGTTACCTTAGATCTCATTTGCAGCATAGCCGTAAAGCCGTGTTTCAGTCGAGCTGTCAGCTAAGTGAAATCTTTTTTGATATTTGTGTAAAAATTGTTGGATAGCTTCATATTTTGCCAAGCCTTTATTATCACTTGTGTCTCTTCCTCTGTCTAACCTTATTCATTCTACTGTAACCGTTGTTACCATTGGTAATCTTCAAGTACCATTGCTGGTATAGCCTTTTCCTTTACCCTTGTGGTATTTCTTCAATACCATAGCTGGTATTGTTTCTCCTGTTTAACCTGCCAGCTTTTATCTTTATTCAGGTGTTTCCCTTTCTTCCCTTCATACAGTGTATTGTTGAATTTCTTGTGATTTTCTTGTGTGTTTTTGAACAGAGTTGACTTCATTATAGTTGGATTATACAGTTGGCTGTGGTGTCCTTTTCTACCAAAATGTCGGATAAGAAGGGTACTTCAGGCTTTAAGCATTGTGCTTCTTGTAAGGGCAAGTTACCCAACAGTGATTCTCATGATGACTGTGTATACTGTTTGGGAGTGGCTCACCTTTCGGTGCAGCCACCATGTGATATTTGTCAGAGCTTTAGCAAATGCACTCTTAATGAACACAAAATTAACTCATTCTGAAGGGGTTACTCAAGTCTCCCTTCTCAGAGGCCATTTCTGCGATGGAGGTCTCAACCCATCTTCTAAGGACAAAAAGAGATCCCATTCTGTTCCTTCTTTACCATCAGGTGCATCTTTTGGACCAGCTGTTGATAGCCAGGAGGATTCCCTCACTTTCAAAAACCCATCTACCTGCAGGACTTGGGTTGCTTTATCCACGGACTCCATCTTACACTCCTCGTTCAACCATCTCGGTTCCGAAACCTTCTGCTCAGACATCCTTCTTGGAACCCATCACCTCGGGGCCTACGGTGCATCTCACTCTGGCTCCGAGTTTGTCCCTTTGGTTCCTGGCGAACTGGTCCTTCCTCAATCTGGGGATTGGGGGACGGATGCTTCATCCCGGGCTATGGTGCCGACTCTCCCCTCGGTTCCTTCCTCGATGCCGATGGCCGTGTCCTCACCGATTCTGCTTGAGGCTCCATCCGTGGGGGCTGGTATGTCAGAGTGGGGTGTAATCCTGGTCCTGAGGTTGTCTTTCTCAGTTCCGGGCTCCCATCCCTGTTTGGACGGGCCTGCCTTTTGAACGATGGAGAGGGCTGTTGCTACTAGCAGCACTCCTTTGATGTCAAAACCCTAGTTTTCACCCCCTAAGCTACAGCTGTCACAGACCCCCCCCCAGGATACTGGGCAGAGAAGACGCAAGACACTCCTGTTCAGGGTACCCACTCTTCCAAGTCCTCCTCAGAGACCTCCACTGAGGAGCCCCATCAAAAGAAGACATGCAAGAGGAAGCACGTGGACTTGCCCGAGGAGTCCTTGATGGAAGACACTGATTACGATGATGGTGATGGGTCCCCATGGTCACCTCCTAATGATGGCTCCTTCGGGAGACATCCTGGAGATTTTAAAGCAGAGAGGTGACTGGAAACCCTCCACCCAATTGTCTGAGGAGTCCATGCTCCTGCAGGCTTTTCATGCCCGGCCTTCTACCTCTTGGGTGACCCCACCTGCCGACGAGCTCATCATGCAGCACTCATGGAAGAACCCTGATTCCATTAAGGCAAATCCCCCGCAGACCAGACAGAATTCTTTCCCCTCCCGAGTAGAACCCATACTGGTGTAAGGGGGTTACCAGTTGGTGTTATGGTGGTGGCGGTGGCCATGAAAAAGGACTTGGCTGAGGAAAATTCCACTGTCCACCCGACCAACAGGGTGTCCCGAGCAGTGGACAGACTTGGGAAGTGTGTTTTTGCATCAGGGACATTTGTTATGTGATCCCTGAATTATTTGTCACATTTTACGTTGCTCCAGAAGGACTTGATCTCTGAACTCTCAGGACAGTTGTTTGACAAGGTCAGGGACAAAGTGGCCTCACAACTCGCAACCCTGGAATCAATATCCAACTCGTCCATCAGGCTGCTCTGACACGCGACCAAAGGGGTGGCTAGAATAGCGGGTTCAGGCACTGTTATGAGGTATCATGCCTGGATGTGCATCTGTGACCTAGTGGATCCCTTCTAGTCTTCTTTTCTGAAAGATCCCATTGAAGCTTCATCCCTTTTTGGCTCCAAAGTGAAGGACATGCTAGCCAGGTGTGAACAAGACTGAAAAACCCTGTCTGCCATTGGCTTACAGTTTTCCAACCCTCAGCGTACCTTCTCCAGGCATCAGAGGAGTAGGAAAATGTGGCATAAGACATCTCAGGGTCTTTTCCATGCCGCACGTGGTGATGATACTCCCAGAGCAGAGGGGGTAACAATTCTGGAAGATGCCCCTATAGAGGCAGAGGGGCTCCTCGCAACCAAGGCTCCAGGGACTCCTCATCTGAGCAGCCTTATCAGCACTCCTGAGGGGCGGCCCAATTACTTACCTCTGGAAGTAGTCTGGGGTAATTTCTCTCTGCACCAAGCTGCCTGGCAATCTATCACCACCGATCGTTGGGTGCATAACATTATCACCAGAGGTTACACCGTTCCCCTTTCTTGTCAGCCAAAATTTCCAAGAAAACTTCCCGACATTCCACCCAGTCAAAGGGAAGAAGCAGCTTCAGAGATTGTAAAGCTGTCTCAAAAAAGTGTCATCCAAACAGTCCCACCAGACCTTCTCGGATCCGCATTTTACTCTAGATTATTTTTGATGCCAAAAAGACAGGGGACTGGAGACCCATTTTGGATCTCAGCAGTTTCTCTGTCACCCACACCAAATTCCGGATGTTCATGGTTCAGTCCATCCTTCCATTTTTAAGAGAAGGCAATTGGATGTGCTCTGTAAATCTCCAGGATGTGTATTACCACATCAAGATGGACAAACGCTCCAGGAGTCTGCTTCACTTCCGGCTAGGAGCCAGTCATTACCAATTCTGTGCCCTGCTGATGTTTTTGTGTTTCACTGTTGCAGTCATTACATTTGGGTAATCTGCTTGCAGGTTGCCCTCAGTTGGCCTGATTAACAAAGTCTCAGGTCCTGCGTCGGTTGCTGTCCCTTCTTCCATGACATCAGCGGTATAAAACATGCAGCCAATGCCATTACATCAGTCTTTCTTGCTGTGCAGTGCTTGAAGCAGAAGCAGTTCGCAAGTGCTGGTCAGTTGACTCCAGAAATTTTCATTTTCGAGTTTCAGAACCAAAGTCTTCAACTAAAGCTAAGTACCCCGTTGGGGAAACTTTTTCTTGCTCCTTACTGATGTCAGTAAAAGTTGTTAATTGCATTACTTGTGGAAAGCAAATACCTCATAAAGATTTTCATTCGTACTGTATTTCTTGCCTAGGCCCTGACCACGACGTACCTTGCTGTCGGTTTTGTGCTTTATTTAATCAGCGCACTATCCGTCATCGATATATATTTTTGCCTCTAAATATTTCGGTTCTTGGTTTAATTATCCAGAAATGTCATCGATTAGCCATCCGACTACCGGGATTCCAAAAAAACACAAAGATAAAGACAGAAACAGGCCGCTGAGGTCCAAAACTGCCGATGACACTTCTCCTAAGCCAGTTGCCAGTTCGCCGGTACTCAGTGAGGCACTTTTGCAGCCCCTGATACCTGCTACTTCTGATTCGCAGGCCTCTACTGAGACCTATTCGGAGTCTGGTATGCCATAAAATGCTTCAACTATGGAACCCGTGGATGTCTGTACCTTGGATGGGTCCGGAGCCGCTGTGCAGGCACCAGCTTCTGACGGTGTATTCAGGCGTACGGACTTGCATATTAAATCGATGCCTCCTTCATTACTTAGGCCTATATCTCGATCCATGTCTAAAAAAACGACGCCCAGCCCACATGCTCAGGCATCTATGCCTAAAAAACAAATGATAAGAATGGCTGAAGATCTAATAACTCTAATCAGGGGTAGCCAAACCCCCCCCCCCCTTCTAAGAGGCTTAGGGCTGAGGTTGATTATGAATCTTCTGATCAGGATTCTGTTTTTTCTGACTCTTCTGATGATCTGCATTTGTCCTTACCTACTTATGAGGATTCTGATGCAGAGGACTCTATTCCCTCTGCTTCCCCTCCTGAGGATTTTTCTTTTGGGGAAACCTTACATTCTCTAAGGGAGCATTTCCACTGGGAAAGCCGTGATTACTCTGATTAAAAAAAAAGAGGCTTAGGGATTTCCTTCTCCTACCTCAGCATAGGCCTTTAGCTATTCCTCCTGTACTGGACATTGTTGATGATGCTTTCTCAGCATCTAGTTTGGCCCCTGACTCCTGCTACCAGAAAACCTGACAGATACTACAGGGTCCCTGAGTCCCACAAGTTCCTTTTCAAAAATCCTATTGCAGATCCAGAGACTATTTCACAGGGGCCCAAGGGCATTAAGGCTTCTACTGCTAAAAATCCTACCCCTTCTGATAGAGACTCCAGGGCGCTGGATAGATGGGGTAAGAAGGTTTACACTTCTGCAACCTTGGCCATTAGGGCTTTAAACTGCCAGTTTCATGTGTTAAAATATCAGCAACATGTTATTGGACTGCTGAAACAGAAAATGATGTTGATTCCTGACTGTGGAAAATAAAGAATTACAGGATTTAATGATTTCTGCCAAACAAGTTGGAAAACATACTTTGCAATGTGGTTTTGATTCATTAGAGGCCTCTTGTAGGGCTGTTGTTACTGGGTCTGTGCTCAGAAGGCATGCCTGGCTTAAGGAGCAGTCTTTGCCTGATCATGTTAAAGCTAAATTGTTAGATGCTCCTTTAAATCAGGACTGCCTGCTTGGCAACAAGGCTGAGGAAGTTCTTAAAAAGATGGAAGACAAAGCTAAATTTATGCAAACTGTTAAAGATTTTTTACAAGTTCAGCCTCCTAGATTTAGTAGGCACTGGCCCTCTAAAAATCGGTCCTTTCCAGCCCCGTCCAGGTCTTCTCAAGCCAAACCCAGACACAGCAAAAACCCCAGGTTTCAGTCCCAGGGGACTCGCAGAACTAAGCAATGGGGGGCCTCCACTTCCAAATCTGGGAATAATGAGACCTTCCCTATGGTAAACTGTCTCATTGACTTCCTTTTAAAATTTCCAAGCACTTATCATCTGACTGCCCCTTTGGGGGGAAAGATTGCTCTTCATGCAAAGAATTGTGAACTCATTACCCAGGGCAAATGGGTTTTAAATATAGTGTCCCAGGGATAAAGATCTCACTTCCACATGTTGCCAACACCAAGTGATTTGCCGGACCTACCCCCAAATCAGTGGGCAGAGGCACAAAAGCAAGTACTTTCTCTCTTAAGCATGGGGGCTATTCAACTGGTACCAGAATAGGAAAAGGGACAAGGTTTCTACTCGAGACTTTTCCTGGTACCAAGGAAAGAGAGTTCATGGTGTCCTATCCTGGACTTGTCTACTCTAAACACCTTTTTTGGAGATTCCAAAATTCAAGATTCTGACTCTTCATCAATTACTTCCTATGCTAGGCGAAGATGCCTGGTTGGCAACACTAGATTTAAAAGAAGCATACCTGCACATCCCAATCAGGGAATCTTGCAGAAGATACCTACGCTTCAAAGCAGGCTACATGCACTATTAGTTCTCTGCACTGTCCTTTGGCTTATCTACTGCGCCCAGGGTATTCACAAAGTGCCTAGCTCCAGTTATTGCATTTTGCAGGCAAAGAAATATTCAAATATACCCATACCTGGATGATTGTCTAATTCAGGCAGAAAGCCAGGACATACTTTTGAATCATCTGGCCTTTGTAAAAAGGGTTCTAACTTGTCTGGGGTACACCATAAACGAAAATAAATCTCAACTGGTACCCTGTCAACAAATTATATTCCTGGGAGCAAGCTTGAATACAACTTCCCAGATGGCTTACCTCGCGTCAGAAAAGCAAATTCATTTGACAACTTACTTCAGACAAGTGGCCACAAAAACCCTGCTTATCTGCAAGACAAATACTGCAAGCCTTGAGGTTCATGGCCTCCTGCATTCTTCCAATTCCATATGCAGGATTGCATATGAGGAAACTACAGTGGTATCTAAAACGCCTATGGTGTCAACATTCTCAAAACCTAGAAACTGATTCCTATCATACCTTGCCTACGCCTAAAGTTCCTTTGGTGGGCAGAGGCCTGCCACCAAAACAAGGGACTACCTTTCACACCACCCCCTGCCACCTAAACCCTAACAACAGATGCATCAGACTATGCATGGGGGGCTCACCTGGCAGGGAAGTGCATTCAGGGCAAATGGAACCCAAGTCAAATGCACCTGCATATCAATCAAAAAGAAATGTTAATTGTACAGAATGCTCTGACAGCCTTCAAGGACCACATTCTTCCAGGATAACTAATGGTAAAGATGGACAACACCACTGTTATGTGGTACATAAATAAGCAGGGGGGGTACACATTCTTACTCCCTCTGCAGACTAGCCATGGCATTGTGGAACACAGCCTTGAGCTACCAAGTGCGCCTACAAGCTCAATTCCTGCCAGGAAAATTAAATACACTGGCAGACGGACTAAGCAGAAACCTCATGGACCCACACGAGTGGAAACTGGAACCAAGGATTTTCAACATGTTGACAAGCAAATGGGGGAGCCCAGATATAGACCTGTTTGCCTCTCCCCAGAGCTACCAATTGGACACATTTTGCACAAGGACTCCCCACAAATAAGCCTGAAAAGTGGATGCTCTGTCCTTCAGCTGGAAAAACCTATCAGTCTATACCTTCCCTCCTCTGCCTATGCTCTCCAAAGTACTACTAAAAGTCAAACAGGACAAACCAAGGATGATTTTGATTGCTCCAGACTGGCCGCGCCAGCACTGGTACCCCCTTCTGTGCAGTGTGTCACTGTTATCGCCATGGCACCTGCCTCAGACTCCTTCCCTGCTGTCTCAGCAGGAGAACCAGATTCTGCACCCTCAGCTACCAACACTGAACCTTGCAGCCTGGCTAATTACTTAATCTCTCCTTTACCATCCTTCAGCAAACCTGTGATGGATATTTTAGAGGCAACGAGGCCTAGTACTAGAAAATCTTATGCTGAAAAATGGAGAAGATTCTGTGCCTGGAACCAATCTCAAGGGATGAGCACAGCAGCACCCAATTTACCTCAGATGTTACAATACCTAACTGAGATGCTTCACAAGGGCCTGCCTTTTTCCTCCATTAAAATCCACACCTCAGCCATTTCAGCTCATTATAACACAGAACCTCCCTTCTTCTCTCATCCACTGCTCAAGCAGTTACACAGAGGGGCCAAAATATTAGACCACCCAGGAGAGCTCCAACGCAGCCTGGGACCTTAACTTTGTGCTGGAGAAACTCACTCTACCTCCTTTCGAGCCAGCTGCTACTGCAGACTTAAAATTTCTTTCTTGGAAAACAGCTTTCTTTTAGCAATCACTTCAGCTAGAAGGGTATCTGAATTACAGGCCCTTATGGTAGTAGAGCCTTTCATCATCTTTCATGCGGACAGGGTGTCACTCAGAACCAATCCATCCTTCATGCCCAAGGTGGTATCCAGTGTGGCACTTAATTAGTCCATTGATTTGTCAGCCTTCTTTCCCAATCCACAGAATAAAGGGGAACGGATACTGCATTCCTTAGATGTGCACAGACAACTTAGATTCTGCTTGGACAGGACTAAGCCTCAAAGGAAATCTGAACAACTGTTGGTAGCATTTGCTGCAGGGGCAGAGGGGAAGGCTATTTCAAAGCAAACCATTTCTAAATGGATAAGCCATTGCATTCATTTCTGCTATAAGCACCATGGAAAACCTATCCCCCAGGGGATCAAACCTTACTCCACCAGGGCTGCATCTACCTCTACAGCCTTTCTCAGAGGCGTCCCTACCAGGGACATCCTAGAAGCTGCTACCTGGAGTTCCGTACATACTTTTACCAAGCATTATCATTTGCCAATTTTCTCTAAATCCAGAGCTGGTTTTGCTTCTGCAGTCTTGCAGGGCCTTATAGCTGGCCCTAATGCTATCTAAACTCCTCCTCCAAACCATAGCTTTGGGAATCTACCCAAATGTAGTGACTGCAACAGTGAAACACGAAGAACATAGTACAGTTGTGTACACTTACCATAAATCTAGATGTTTGAGTGTATTCACTGTTGCAGGCCTGGTTACCCTCCCTCCAGCCCCCTAACATCTTTTGGCTATACCTCTACTTTCTTTTACTATGCTTAAAAGCCTTTTTGGTGTATTTGCTTTTTTGTTGGAGGTATATTTTTGTGCTTTTATGTTTAATTGCTTCCCATTGGGGGGGGGGCACCTCACATCTGGGGCAAGAAAAACTGATGTAATGGCGTCGGCTGCATGTTTTATACCCCTGACAACCTGACGTCATGGAAGAAGGGACAGCAACTGATGCAGGACCCAAGGCTTTGTTAATCAGGCCAAGTGAGGGCAACCTGCAAGCAAATTACCCAAATGTAATGACTGCAACAGTGAATACACTCGAACATCTACATTTATGGTATGTGTACACAACTGTACTTTCGGTCTCTTTACAGACCCAAGAGTGTTCAGGAAATACATGGCAACGGTAACAGCTCACTTGAGACTAAAAGGATTCTAGATGTTTCCAGATCTAGATGACTGGCTCCTTACTGCCCCACCAAGCATCTTCTGGTAACAGTGCTACAACATACTATCTCTCTCTGGCAAAATTGTTGGGAATAATGATACAGTGAGAGAATCCCAATCTTATCCCTACACAACAAATAGAATTAATTGTAGCAGTGTTCAATACTCAGTTCTGTCTGGTATCACTCCCACTTCACAAACTCCATCGATTGAGGCTTCAACTCCAAGTGATTCTTTCTCAAACATCAGCCTCTGCAAGGGAAGTTCTTCATGCCCTAGGTTCTGTGGCTGCGTAAATTTCAATAGTGCCTCTAGCAAAGCTACAGATGCAAATTCTGCAATGGCTCCTTCTGTGTCAGTGGTTCCCAAACTGTCATCCCCTGGATTAAAAGATTCGTATAACCAACTCCTGCAAACAGGACCTGCTTTGATGGGTGAGGTCAGATGTAGATCTTTGGAGCCACCCATTTCAACCCTCACAGCCCACAGCCATTGTGACCATGGATGCTTCCCTGATCAGGTGGGGGGGGGGGATTTCCAGGGAAGGACTGTCCAAGGCACATGGTCCACCTCAGAGGCCCACTTGCATATCACTGTACTGGAACTGAGAGCCATGCTGTTAGCATTGCAGGTGTTCCATTCAGCTCTCCCCTTCAGGACAATTACAATTCAGTCAGACAATATGTCAGTGGTCTGGTGCATCAACAAGCAAGGAGGAACCAAGTCCTACCCCCTGTGTCGAGAAGCCATGAGAATTTGGCAGTGGGCGATAGCTTCCAACTGCTTTCTGATAGCAACGCATATCCCAGTGAGCTCCAATGTGATTGCAGACAAACTGAGCCAATGCATCCTCATGCCCCATGAATGGTCCCTCAACCCCGAGGTGGCATCTGTAATCTTCAGCTACTGGGGCCAACCTTGCTGCGATTTTTTCACTTCCCCATCAAACACCAAATGCAGCAGCTACTTTGCCCTACTTCCCCCAGAGGGGAAGTCACTGAGGGATGCTCTGATCCATCATTTGCCCATGGGAATTCTCTACGTCTATCCTCCCATTCCTCTGATCCCACAATTTCTAAAGAAAGCTCTTCAGTTGAGATTCAAGGGGATCCTCTTAGCTCCATTCTGGCCTTGACAAGTTTAGTTCCCCTTTCTTCCGCCTCACCTAGTATACCCGTTGTGGATTCTGGACCCTCTACCAGATGTGATCACTTACCCCCAAGGGTTGAGTCACCCGAACCTGTCCAGTCTCAAGCTGACAGCTTGGTTTCTCCACTTCCACTAGTCGCCAGGCAAGCTAATCTCTCCTCCCCTTTCGAGACATCATTCTGGCCTCTCATGAACCATCCACCAGAAGACTATATCAGGATAAATGTGAAAGGTTCTCCATCTTGTCCAAGGATAACATGCTAGACCCGTATTCGGCTCCAGTTACTGCAGTGCTTCAATACTTGGCTAAGTTTTTTTGATAATGGAGCTTCTGCCTCTACAGTATGAGTGCATCGAATGGCAATTTCCAATTTCCACAGTGGTATAGATGACACCCCTCTCATCTCTTTATGCCTCTGCAAGGCTTTCCGCAAGGGGACTTCTCATCTCAGGCCTCCTCTGACAGTCTGTGGAACCATGGAACCTCACTTTAGTCCTCCAGTCTTTGACTCAAAAGCCCTTTGAGCCTTCAGCTAAATGTGACCTAAAGATTTTGTCTTGGAAATCTTTGTTCCTGGTAGCCATTACCTCTGCCAGGAGGATTTCGGAGCTGCAGGCATTGTGCATCAAGAGGCCGTATCTGGTGTTTCATAAAGCAGAGTGTCACTTCAGATGAACCCATCCTTTCTTCCCAAATTTGTTTCTGAATTCTCTATTATCCAGTCCATTGATCTACCATTGTTCTTTCTGAATTTTGCCAATAGAGGAGAGTATTGCCTTCACTCCTTAGATGTACATAGACAATTAAGATTTTACCTAGACAGGACCAAACCTGTCCGTAAATCTGAAGCGCTTTTCATCTCCTTTTCGGGACCCAAAATAGGAGGGGCTGTTTCCAAGGTTATATTATCAAGATGGCTAAGGGACTGCATGTGTGTCACCTATTCCCTCCATAATGAATCCATGTCAAAAGTTAAAGCCTGCTCCACTAGATCTATGGCAACTTCTATAGCATTCCATTCCAGGGAATCCATGGATGACATCTGTGCAGCAGCTGCTTGGGCTAAGCCTCACACCTTAATCAATCGTTACAAATTGGACCTGATCTCCAGGGAGAGAGCTGCCTTCAGCTCAATGGTACTCAGGAATGTTCTTCAATAAGGGCCGCCCATGGACCTCAAGGTAGCTTGGGATTCTGTCCCATCAGTGATGAATGGAAAGAAGATTAACAACATCAGATGAAGAAATTATGTCTTACCATAACATTCCATCTGTGTTGTTCATCTTCTTTCATTCTTCACTTCCCACCCTCCTTCCCCCTCCAAAGGCTCTTGGGGGGTGCTTTGGGTCTAAGTGGTGCACTAGGGTACTTGTGTAGAAGCGGCCTTGGCTTTACTTACTTTTCTTAGCAAACTCAATCTGAGCTAATACGACCTCTTGAGCTAACAGGGAAAAGGGCATTCTGAGTAGAGACTTAGCTCGAGAGTTTTTTTGGCTGGCGCGAGCTTGGTAATAGGCAGACTCAGTTCTGAGGACTCTGAACCGAACCCATCAGTGATGAATGAAAGAAGATGAACAACACAGATGGAACGTTATGGTAAGACAGAACTACTTTTTTTTTCATCCATTGTCTTTCTTTTGTACTTATCCCATTACATTTTCTTTCTGTAATTTACCCTTTTACCACTAGATTTTTTTTTATCTTTGACTACCTCCCAATTTATGTATTCATCACTTATTTCAGACTTTTTCTATGTCCTGTTTATTATTTGTTTCTCACCTATTTTTTCTGTTTCTTCTACTTCAAATATGTCTTTTCTTTGCTCATTTTTTCTTCTTTTCCTTACTCTTATTTTCATTTTTGCAATCAAGCCATAAATGTCGAATTTTATTACATTTCTAGCATTTCAGTTCACATTTTTGCATCATGTCCCATATCCCCAAAAATATAACATTTTCTTTTGTCACAGTTACTTATCAAATTTCCTTTTCCACAAAAATCATGCCTTAGGTTGCCCCCAGTATTTTATGACACCACTATTCTCCTCCACATTTATCATGCTTGGTGTGTGTATAATTTTTTTCTTTCTATTTTAAACAATATACGAATCCTAACCAACAGTCCATAAACCCCTTTAGTCATAAACATTTGCTATATCAAGTACTTCTGTACACAAATTTTTCAAATGTCCTTAAAGAGTATCTATTTTTACCTGTGTTCTAAATTGTTGATGATTTTTTTTTTGTTTCCCTGTTAAATGCTTTTATCATATAAAGATTCTGTGGGTTACAGTTTCTTTTTTCATTTTCTCCAAGAAAATTTTCCATTGAAAAATTCTCAAATATAATTTCACAAAATGTCTCTGTTACTAAGGTAAAATTCCCTTGCCTCATGTTATTTTACATTCAAAGGAGCAACTAAATTGTCCCACACTTCATAACTGTCCATTTTTATGACTTCTTTACTTTTGCATCCTTACCACATACTTCCTTCTTTCATTTTTTTTTTTTGCCTTCTTTTTTGCTATTCCCCTTCTGCATTGTTTTGCTTTTTCTGCACATTTTCATCTCAATACTATTCTTCTGGATATCTCTGCATTCTCCTTTTGTATTTTCTCCATAATATATACCCAGGGACCATCTTCTTCATTTTCTCGCTCACTCAGCATCACCTTTTCATCAAGTAAATCATCCTGCAACCCTTCGGACTGGGGGGGGGTATAATTATATATCCATTGTTTGCTTGACTCATCTTCATCAAACAGATATCTTTGAAATGTCTCCTCAGAATCCTGCACACATTCTCCAGTCTCAATATTTGCTCTCTTCCCCATTTGTCTCACCTGTCCAACATCTCCTTCTCCTGCATCTGCCTTCATGTTTCTATGGGCTGCCTCTGCTCTTGAACAGAAACAGGAAGTGATTTTGCAAAATGGGTCCCACTCGCATCAATGATAAGTAGGGTTTCTCTATTGATTATCACAGCTTATATGCATTCTTTACATAATATACATTATTTACACTTTTATATATTGCAAAACTGTCTCATATGTTATTAATAATTTCACCTCACCCTTTTTTCCAGAGCCAAAAATGCATGTTCTTCAAAATTTCTGATAAAATCCATTTCCCATTAAATTTTACTTTACAAAGTCTCTCAGTCCATAATGTCCATAAAATGAAAAATCTTTTTATCAATTTTAAACCTCTTTTTGTTATCATAATACCAATATTCAAACATATTCATATTTAAATTTTCAATCTTTTTGAAACCTTTCAACATTTTGTTATATATTTCTTCTCATAATTTCTTTACTCTAGGACATTTCAAAAACACATTCTTTTGTTTCACGCTCCCCACAGTGATCACCCACTCTTTCTTGTTTTCTTTTATAAAGGCATGTTTGCTTTAACAGGTAGTTTACCTATCGTCAATCTCCACAAAAAATAATTACGTTTATATATTTTCTTATACCATGTATTAGTATTTTTTTCTCCTTTTCAAATTTTTACATGGAAAACATAATAATGTTGTTTCATAACATTCAAATACCATTATTTCCTATTCTTTTTAACATTATCTATATTCACATTCTATGAAATAATTTTTTTGGTTCTTTTATAGCTTCGATCACACAATTTTTCCATCTATAATCTTAATGTTAAACTGTATCTCTTCTATATTTCCCATCAATCCAAAACCTTTACTGTTGTGCTGTATTTATACATAAATGCTAGAAGATGCTTGGTTTATTTAACTAATTCCCTCTTCCATCCATTTCTACCAAAAATTGTATATTCAAGTAATTTATCTACTTTGATAATCTTTTAGCTGTTATTCTCATAAATATTTTACCTGTGTTATTCAACACTGTTGGTCTCCACTGTCTTGTATTATCTCTTTCTCCTTTTTTCCATATAAATTTCACAACCCCAGTACATATCTCTTTATCTGCCAGAAAATAAAATCTTTCATGTTATTATACATATGATACTTAGTACTATCCATTTCTGTAGCTTTTTCAAAATTAAGTCCTTTTAATAATCCTTTTAATTCTTCTATATTTATATTTTCTCCAAGCTCTCATCATCTTCCTTACTCTGTTTTTTAACTATCCATTTTTGTCTAGCTTTTATTTTTTTTTCTTTACAAATGATACTCTATATACTTCCTAATCACCTCAGGTATTTTGTTTTAGGTGGTCAGTCTTTCTCCTTCGTCATTATTTTTTAATTATCTTATTATTCTGTTATTGTCTTTAACTAATTTATTCAAATATGGTGCCACCTGTTGTTTTTCTTTTTTGTAAAAGTATCTAAGTAACAGTTTCTTTATCTTTATCTTCTCCTGATTTATATCCTATATTTTCTTTTCTTTCTCATAAAAAAGTGTTATTTCTTAATATTTCCCTAAACACTTTTTGAATCAACTGCCTATATTTTAATTTCTCTTTCTCTTCCCAGATTGACACTCCTGAAAACAACTTTTTTTATACTTTTTCTTAAAACCTCCTATCAACTCGTCCAGTTTTCATAAAACTTTCTTATGCCTATTTGATCTTTCCATAATTTATTAATCTATATACTGTCTTTATCTAAATCTTTTTCATTAAGCCTCTTAACACCTTTACCTATTGTTGTGTATCCTTTTTTCTCTCATGTACTTCTGTCCATATGGGTGAATGATCCGAGAAACCCTATCATTTTTCTCCCTTTTTGCATAATTTTTATACTATCAGATACTAAAAAATAATGAATTTCCATGTTTATCTCATTTCTTTTGTAAGTCTATGTGTGTGTGTGTGTGTGTGTGTGTGTGTGTGTACACACACACACACACACACACACACACACACACGAAAAACTTTCTACTTTTCATTATCTCTTATAGAGTCCTCACATCACTACTTCCTTTCTTTCTTATTCTTAGATTATAATTAAAATCCCCTACTAATATTATATCCATATTAACTCCTACATAATTTTGATTTTTTTTTTAGCATTATCTCTTTCCTTCTTTGTAACATATGCATATATTGCAATAATTCTGTACATATCTGTTTTCCACTTTATATCCATCACTGTTATTCTTCCCAATTCTACTATTGTAAAATCTAAAATTTTATTATTTTCCTGACATAACACACCTATTTCTGAACGTGTATTTTTTTTCCCTATTCCATATAATATGTCCACCCCATAATACTTCCATTTGTAACCTTTCTTCTGTCAAAATTCTCATATTTTCTAATGTAATTATATGCATATCAAGTGAAGCATACCATTCTAGCATGCCTAAACTTTTTAAATATTATTTATGCTATTAACATTTAATGCTACGATCTTCAACCTTCTTTTAAAATAAAATGTATTATTATCCTTTTCCTCATTTATCATTAGCCTTTATTTTCTTTCACAACTACATTTTTAAAATTCCTTTTTCCTTTAGAAGTTTTCTTTCCCCTCACTACCTGCCAGTTTATGTATTCCTCTTCATTTATATCAAACATCACTTCTCCCACTTCTTTTTTTTTCATTTTTATCACCCACTGTTATTCTTTTATTGATTTCTTTTATAGTAATCTGTCCTTCTTGTTCCTGTTCTATACTCTTATCTATGTTACGTACAGAATCCTGTACATGTTCTTGTTCTATAATTTCTATATATTCTTCACAATCCACCCATGTATGTCCTGTTTTTCCACATTTTTTTGCATTTCCTGTCACAGTTTTAGCTTCATGCGGTGGTCTACCGCAAATGAAACATTTTTGTTTATCGTAATCATTAATCAGATAATTATCTTTTCCACAAAAAATGCATGTTTTTGGCTGCCCTCTATATTTAACAAAGCCTGTATTACCATCCATATTTATCACACTTGGAATGTGCATAATACTTTCATTTTCCATTTTCAAAATAACTCCACATTCCCAACTTCGAGTCGATAAACCTCTATTGACCTATATTTTTGTCATGTCCATAACTTCTTTTCATATAGTCTTTTTAAATAGTTCTTTAATACTATTTTTTTAACTTTCTTTCTAAATTGTACCAAAATTCTCTTTTTTAGTTTCTCTATGAAGCGTCTGCACCACATAAGAGTCCCAAAGATTACAGTTATTTTTAATTCATACTCTTCTAAAATTTTTCCATATACTGTCCTGTTTCAAACAATAGTATGTTTCTTTATTAATGTGAATGAAAGCTCTTACCTCTTTGGATGAAATACCTAATGGTGCAATCACAGTGTCCCAAATTTTATACCTTTCAAGTCCTTTTTCTTCCTTACTGCTTACAAATTTCTTCTTCACCTCTTTCACTTCTTCCACATTTCCCTTTCCTTCTTTTACCATCTGCGCATAAGATTTCATCCTTACTGCAACCTCAGCAACTTCCTTCTCTTGTATGTTTTCCATAATTTCACCCCATGAAGCTGCTCCCTGGTTCAGTCTGGTTAGTCATTTTCTTTTAAATAAACATTTATTTATTTATTTAATTTATTTATTTTACATTCGGATACCGGGAAAGTCCAACTGGATACAAGTCCTTTTTCAGCAGAGGCCCGTGAAGAAGAGCTCCATGATTACTGACAATGATTGTTACAATAAATGAAGAATTTATGAAAACATACACAGAAGCTAATATATACAGGTTTACAATTTAGGGACAGCGTTATAAAACAAGAAGGGTTACAAAAAATACAAGTTTCATTTGTGGTAATTATAATAGACAATTTTATAAGTAAGGGAAGGTATCTAGCTACTGGAGATGTCAGAAGGATAGTCATCCCTGTGTATCATAAGTCTGAGAGTTATAGGACTTCCCTTATATTACCTAAGTCAGGGAAACAGACAGGAGGTCTTGGACATAATTGAGAAAAGAAAGGAGGAAGTTGTTCTATTGCTGATTGGTGCTAACCTGGTATAGCACAAGCGCAGAGCCATGTATTGATAAGGTGAGTTTTTAAAGATTTTTTTTAATTGTGTTATTGAGGTTGTAATTAAGTTGGTGGCTAAATAATTCCATTTTCTACTTATAAAATTTCAGAAAAGTGATTCACCTGCTGTATTATTGGCTTTGGTTATGTCCAGGAGAGTTTATTGTTGGAGCATAGCACTCTGTTACTGGTGTAGGGATGAATTAGTTTTTTAGAGCAGGTTTTTTTTGGGGTGATACAGAATTTTGTGGGCTAGAATAAGTTGGTTATAAAGGATGAGTTGTGGTAGTTTTAGCCGTTTAAGTTGCTTTAGAGCTACGCAGTAGTGAGACCTATAAGGATTGTCTGTGGAAAATTTAGCAGTTTTATTATAGCATGAGTCAAGTTTTGCAATGTCAGTTTTTCTTAAATTAGTGAGAATTGGAGAAGCATAGGTAAGTGTTGAGAGGAATTGTGTGTGTGCTATTGTTTCTTTAGTTCTTGTAAGAAATTGCTTATTTCTGTATAGGACACCCAGTTTTTTGTGGACTTTCTTTATGGTTTGGAGATGTAAATGTCAAATCTCAAATTGCAGTCAGTTTCAACCCAAAGTAGTTTACTGTGGGTGACAGGTGAGATAATGATGTTATTTTTGGTTGTGATATTAAATGGGGAGATGGTGGAGTGCATCTAGTGGAAGAGCAGCAGTTTAGTTTTATTAGGGTTCAGAATAAGCTGGGAATTAGAGAGCCAAGATTCGACAGAGAGAAAGGAAGCTTGTGTTAGTGAATGAAGATCTTGCAGGGAAGAAGCAGTGCATATTAATGTGTAATCGTCTGTGTATTGGGTGCCAGTAGCATGTAGTTTACAGATATGAAGGTTGTTATTGAAACAGTACAGTTGGTGCCCAAGGATGGAGCCTGGGGGAACACCTAGAGTAACGAAGTAGAGGGGAGGGGTCTTTCTGCCATTGCACTGTTTGCTGTTGACCTGATGGCTTTGGAACCAGGCAGTAGTATTTTCACTGAGATTTATATCAGAGAGAACATTAAGTTTCTTGTTTGCTACCATATCAAATACCTTAGAGAGGTCCAGAAAAGTGCAGACACACATTTTCCATTGTTTCCATGGTTATTAACCATGTCTGTGAATGGCATTAGGGCAGTGGTGATGGTATGTAAAGGCCGAAATCCATGTTATGTGTTAGAAGTGTATTAGACAGAGGTTTGTGAGTATTTTGCTATTCCATGATTTGAGTATGTATATACCTCTGTAGGATTTTAGACAGGGGGGAAAAAATGGCGATACTTTGTAAATTCTTTTGAATTACCTCCTTTGTGAAGTGGAATTATATGAGAGATTTTTTCCAGATATCAGGGACTAGATTTTCAGATATAGATCTGTTTATAAGTATGACTATGGGGTAGGCTATTGCGTCGGCAGCAATTCTAAGAAAATCAGAAGGTAGTTTATCTACAGCTATTATTGTGGGTTTTAGGTTTTTTTTTTTTAGCAGTTTTTCAATCTTGTCCATAGGAATGGGTTGTAGGGTGAAGCTATTATAGTTAATGTTTGGCTTAGGTGGTTCTTTGGGAGTGGGGTATGATTGGGGGCTCACTAGGGCCAGAATGGATTTGATGAAATATTTGTTGAATTGTGTGGCTATTTTCTCTGGGGAATTTATTGTGGTTGGGGTGGGTATACCAGCTTTACCAGGTAGGAGAATATTGTTAAGGGCTAACCAGAATTTTTGTGGCTTGTTGTGCTTTTTTAATATATTGTGATAGCAGTTGATCTTATCTAATTTAACTGATTTCTTTGCTTTATTGCTTAGCTTTAGGTATAACTTTTTAGAGGTTTGCGATCTAGTTTTATGCCATTGTTCCCAACTTTTGTCTCTAGCTTTCAGTAATGACCTAGTTTTTTTTGCTAAGCCATGGTGCAAATTTTGATTGAATTCTGATAGTTCTGGCAGGGGCATGGTAGGTTGTGGGTTTAGCCTGGTATGTACGTTGCTTTAGCACAAAGGTTGGTGGGTGGTTGCTCAGGCTGTTGGGTAGGCAACCAGAATGATACGAGTCATCTGATCTGTTTAACAATATCCAATCCAAAAATTGACTGTCTTTTGAATATCAATTCTAGTGGGTGATCGGATTAATTGATTATATCCATGGAGATTGATGTAATTGGCAGGATTGCTTGATGTAATTGGTGGGATTGCTTGAGTCGCAAGTTAGCCAATCTATATTAAAATCACCCATAATCATTGTTTCATATGAGAATTTATTGGAGGCCCAGTGTAGTAAGTTCTTTAATATGGGTATGTTATAACCGGGTGGGATGTAGCATCCAATTATGTTGATTATGGAAGGTTATTACCACATAATTTTGTGTAGCTACCTATTCATTGAAGAGGTTTTGCTGAAATATCTCCTCTGTATCACATAAAGGTAAGGCTTCCTTTCTTTTAGCATTCACCTCTTGAAAAGGCTTGGCTGCTTTTTCTGATCATTGACTACATCATCTTGCTTTTTTGCAAGGCTGCCTGCCTTTACACAGCTCTTCTACAACGACCTCCTTGCTCCTCTCCAGAGCCATATTACTCATCATGCCATCACTAACTTCATCAGTTGCTAGCACCTTCATTACTTGTTCTTTCACTCACTATTGTCTCCCTGCTTCTCCGAGCCGCTTTTGCACTCAGAACAGAAGCAGGAAGTACACCTGCAAAACATCTCTCCATAAAATATGAATAGGGGAAGTTCACTGATGCCCTGGTCACATTTTTCCTATAAATACCACCTGGGGAAAATTAGTTACCAATCAAATGGGACTAACCTGGTCAACAAAGGAAAAATAAAATAAAAATATGGAGAATAAGCAAAATTTGAAAAAAATGACCAAGGGAGAAGAGGCTTAAAACCTTGCACCTTTGCAACAGAAATCATCAGCATTAATCTGCTGTGTTTAACTTGGAAGTTAGTGCAGCAAGTTTTTTTTTTAATCTATACTGTGGATCTCTGGCATTATTCAATGCCAGCAAAAGTTCAGGAGTTATAAGGGAGAGAGAGACAGGGCAAATAACACATACTTTTCTATCATGTTTGGCAAGAAAACATGACACAATTGTAATTAATGGCAAGACATAGAATCTGGGATAGATGTTATTCTGGTGACTTTGTAAGTAGATGGAAAGTAATCTGTTGCATTAGCATGCTTTACTGAAGGATATGAAGTCTGAAACTCTGCCATTAATGATTGACTGTAATCCTCCATGATTTATAAAGACAGGAAAAAATTGGCGACTTTCTGGTAACACAGGGATAGGTATGGGGTATGTATTGTATTTTATTTTGTGTGTGTGTGTCTGTGTGTGTATATGTGTGTGTTTTTGTGTACGGGAGTCTGGCAAAGACACCTCCTCATTCAATATGTTGCATGGGTCAACAGCATTAACTGCCACAGGAAAGTGCTATTGGTTAGATAACTTATCCCATACCATGAGTAACAGAGTACATTTAAGAGACTTTTACCACCCTCTTAATGTGGCATCTTGTACACAAATGTTTCACATGTATAGTATGATTTATGTATTATATGTATGATTGCACTGTATTTTCTCTGCATCTTGCCTTGCATTTTACATATATATTTATTTTCAGTACACTCAAAGTGGATCTTTTAATGTTACTCTATTTTCATTCAGTGTTCGATTGAAAGCTCTCAGTGTATTTTCTGCTAAGTTGCCCACCCCTACTGTAAATCTGATCTGGGACACTCCTCCCATTCTAGTGTCATTAGCTCATTCTACCTAATACAGAGAGAACATTTGATAAGGCCTTCTGTTTCTCCTTTTTCCCTTTCAAAAAAAATAAATAAATAAATAAATAAATAAATTTTTGCCTGAATTTCCGTATGTTCTGACTGTGCTTCTCAAACATTTTGGAAATATAGAGTATATTTTAGAGCATTTATTATAACTGTAATTGCCTTAATATTGCTACAACTCAAGTGCTCTAGGTTGCACTGCATCTGAAGTGTTGGTGTGTTTTAGCTGCTTTTCTGTATATATAGACTTCTCTGTATATGTAGACTAGCTACTCATTCTGCTGTATTACTGCAACTTAAATCATTTTTCAGTTGTGCACTTGCCTTGCTTCATTTAAAAAGTTTTAAATTGTTAATTCTGTAGAATTTTAATTGCATTTACTGTTTAGGACTACACACTCAAGTGTGTTAGACTTTTTTGTGTTTATTTACTGTATTATTGCTTTGTTTAGCCTGTTTCAACAACAAAAAAAATATATGTACTGTCTTGTTTGCTAGTTTCCCACCTTTTCTAGCCAGTCCATATCCCAGGCCTTGCTTGTCTCAGGACTTTATTTTCTGTGCTCAGAGCTATCCAGACCTTGCTGTGGCAGAGGGAAGTCCTACTGCCTACCAGTGGGACTGGTGAGCATTGTACTGCCTATATAACGCTAGAGGAGTGGTTTCCAGCTCTGAAATTGTAATTTTATTAGCCTTTTTGGGCTGATTTCTATCCCTTTCAACTTTGTGGCTTAAAAACGTGTGTGTTTGCACATTTTTCACATCGTGCAGCACTACAAGGCTACAGTTAAACTATTCCAGGTGTCAGAAAGTCTGCTCTTCAAATTTTCCCTTAAAACTAGCTGGTTTCTCAGTAGTAGCACTAAAGTCTGAACCCCTGTGACTAGCACTTGCTCTAGAACCTGCTGTAAAGCACTAGGAAGCCTGAAACTGATACAAGCACTCAGCTCTCCTTGTCAATAAGGAGAAATTTATCATAGGCACTAAGCCTACAATTGCAAAGTACCTTGCAAAGGTGAGGGGAAAACAGCTCTTAAACCTTACAAAAAAGCACCTAAACAGGCATGTCCAAGGGTCAGCTTCCGGTGGTTTCTCCTGCCCACCTGGTGAATCTGGGCTTACTGGGGCAATGCAGCAACTGCCTCATGTACACAGACAATCCTCTCCTCCTACTACCCAACACTACAACCTGTGAGAGATGCACTTACATAGCCAAACTGGAAGCAAAGCTCTCTCCGGTTAAGACTGTGCTAGACAGTCAAGAGTAGAAGGCTAACACCTGCATTACACCTCTAGCAACTCATAGCCCTTCAAAACCCACACCATCAGCTCCCACACATAGCAACACTAAACCCACATATGCGGAGGCCCTTAACATTAACCTGCCCAAGCAACAAGGACCTCTGAAGCCGAAACACAAACACCAGTCACAACCAAAGTGACACATAGCTCACAACACCAGTGTGCCACCCAACAACAGCCCCTAAGGCAAGACAATGTACCCAACAATTTAGTCATAGGTGACTCAATAGTCAGGCACACTGATGTCCCACTCACCAGGCTGAACAAGGAGAAAATTACAGTCAGCTGCCTGTCGGGTGCCAGGATCCGCCACATAACGCATGCAATCAAGTCACTCCACAACAAGTACAAATATGACTCTCATTGTCCATGCTGGAGTAAATGACTTGAGACGTACCTCCCTGGACTACATGAAAAGAGACATGGAAGAGCTCTTGGATCATGTGACCCAGGCAGGTACGACCCTAGCCCTGAGTAGCATCCTGCCTTCGCCCAGAATGATGCTACAGTATAAGGACAAAATGATTGACTTCAACAACTGGCTAAGCTTCTGGTGTCATTCAAAGGGGATCCAGCATTTGTCTGCCTGGGAAGACATGATCAACAAACCACGATGCTTTGCCAGAGATGGTCTGCACCTGTCACCCCTGGGATTCAGGTTACTGGCTAAAGCTCTTGCCACCCCTATAGTGCCTTTTTTAGGAAAGGTTCAAAGGATAAAACCACCACCGTAACAGATACAAGCATGCAAAATCTGAAGGTAATGCTACTCAATGCTAGAAGTCTAAACCTCAAAATGCACTCTCTCGAGGCACTCCTAAAAATGGAGAAAATCTATATCTGTGCAGTGACTGAGACCTGGTTCAAGGCTCCAGAGAGCACCCCTGCAATACCAGGCTACAATTCTTACCACACTTTTCGGCCACAAAACCAAGACCGAAACACTAAAGGTGGAAGAGTGTCCATATTCACCAAGGATATTCACACCTCCAGGCTAGTTGCCCAACGCAATGAAATTCTCCAGGTGCAACTCACACTAGGTAAGACTGCAATCCAAATTGTAGCTTGCTACAGATCCCCCACCATACCCTAAGATTCTCACTACACCTTCCTAAACATACTGGAAAATATTAAGATACAACCGAACACCCTAATACTAGGTGATTTCAACTACCCTGCCATTAATTGGGAAAACTACTTGGGTACCAACTCCTTTTCCCAACGGTTCTTGGAATTCATAAATTCCAATGCCCTGGATCAGCTAATCCATTCTCCCACCAGTGGCTCCAATATCCAAGACCTTGTCATTACCAACATGGGAGATTGATGCTCCACACCATTGGTCACCCCCTCATTGGTCAGGTCTGACCATAAGCAAATCACCCTTGACATCCACATCCCACTCCCCAGTAAGGAAACCTCCTTAAAAAACTTCTCCAAAGCCAACTTCATGCTACTGAAGTCAGAAATGACAAACTTCACAACACCCACGCAGACGGGGTCTGGAAGTTTGACTGCAGAATCCTACACTAAGGCACTGTACGAGCACATCCACTCGTACATGAATCGATCGTGCCATCCCAAATAGAACCAAGATGCTCTTCTCCAAAAAAAGGAAGCCAGTCTGGTGGTCTCCTGCTATAAACAAACTATACAACAGAAGGAAGAAACTGTTGCAGAAAAGAGGAAAATCCCAGGATGCAAAAAACTCCCTCACCCAGCCTCAGTAAGAAGCTGAGATCCCTCATAAAATCCTCAAATGCTAGTTATGAAAATAAAATTGCCAAAGATTCCAAAGACAACCTCAAGGCATTCTATAGTTATGTCAAGAATCTAAATGGCAATGCTCAGATCTGCTGTGAGCTACAATAGAATGGCATTAAATATACTGATCCCAAGGATATTGCCAATATCCTGGCAGATCAATTTAGTGCCAACTTCACTCCACTCTCATGCCAAAAGATTGCCAAATTCCGATAATCACAGCCACACAGGTAGAAACAGCACTCTCCAAAGCTAAGAATACAGCATCCATGGGACCAGATGACATCCCAGGCTGTGTACTACATGAACTGCAAAATTAACTGGCACCCCACCTAAGTGTCATGTTTAATCATAGCCTCACCTCAGGCTTTGTGCCCACTGAGTGGCACACAGCTACAGTTATCCCGCTCCACAAGGGAGGATCCACCTTGGATCCCGGGAACTACTGTCCCATCAGTCTGACAAGCCTGATCTGCAAGGGCATGGAACGCATTATCATGGAACTTATAAACAAAGACATTGGCAATGTCCAGACACTGGACCCCACCGAGTTTGGGTTTGTGAAGGGCCGATCTTGTCTCCTGAATCTGATTGACTTCTTCGAATCTGTCTCCAGAGTTGTGGACGAGGGCAAAGAGGTCCACACACCATATCTGGACCTCGCCAAGGCCTTCGACACCATCCCCCACTCTGGACTCATAGATAAAATTACTAAGCTGGGCATAAATCCCTACTTCACTTGATGGGTTGCCAACTGGCTTACTGACAGAACCCAGACTGTAAAAGTAGCCGACTCCAAATCCAGCTCCAGACAAGTGACAAGTGGAGTACCTCAGGGTTCAGTCCTGGGACCACTCTTGTTTGGCATCTACTTCTCTGAAGTACAGGCCAACACTAAGGGACTCTGGCTAACAAAGTCTGCAGATGACTGCAAACTGGGAGCTATTATTGAATCCCCAAATGATGTGGATATTCCACAAAAGGGCCTTACAGAAACAGATGCCTGATGCCAGAGCCATGGGCTCAAGCTTAATGCCAAGAAATGTATAGTCATCCCCTTTGGAAAAAAACATGTACCCATGAACTACCACATAGGTGGCAGGTCAATAAACATTGAAAGTGTGACGAGAGACTTGAGGGATACAAGAGGACAGTGGTCTCACTTTCGATAACCACATTGCCACAACAGTCAGGAAATCCTTCTACGTAGCACACCTCATCACTAAGGGCTTTTTATCCAGAAAAAAGGAGGTCATTGTCCCACTGTACTCATCCCTCATTAGACCCATTATAGAGTATAATGCCCCATTTGGTATGTACCTCACAAGACATCTGCAACAGCTGGAAAGGCCACAGAAATACCTCACTAAAAGAATCACAGGCCTAAAGCAGATGCCATATGCTGACCGTCTAAAAAAAACTCCAGCTATACTCTGTGGCATATCGTCTACTCAGAGTCGATCTCTGCTTAACATACAAGGCCATGTCAAACCCTGAGCTTTTGGACATGCTCCACTTAAAGAAATCCCAATCCCTCAGAGCCACACGCTCCAGGGATCTAAACCTTATCATCACAATGAACAAAACATGCTGGAGGGATAGGTTCCTGACCCAGAGACTCCCCAAACTCTGGAATAGACTGCCCATACATGTCAATTAGAGCACCTCATTGACCTTCTTCAAAAGGAACCTTGATTGGATGGGAGATAGGAAATTCACCCCGGGGATCATGTCAGTCGCCCTGCTAGACAGGGGCCCAGAGAAGTAAATATTGTGGGAAAAAGTTTCCAGGGAATTGTTATGGCTAGGCTTGCATAGGCCTTAGGGCCGATAGCCTAGTACCAACGTATGAACCTATGAAATGTTACTGAGGTGTCCACCCATGTCTGTAAGGAAGGCAAGACACTATTATTGATCAGCTTTCTCCTGTCACCAAGAATGATGATTAAATTCAAAAACAAAATAATTGGCTTTAGTAACTGGCTTGTTAATTCTCATCATTCTAAGAGGCAATAAAGAGTATGTTTGCTTAGGGTGAGCTGGTTGGTAGTTCACCAGACAATGACTTAATTCTCACCTTATGATTTTCTCATATTAGAGAAATCCTTTTGCTGTCCCTGCAGTGCTAGAAACATAAACTGAAAACTCTCAGATTTTGAGGCTTTCCTCACCCTTAAAGCTATTCATATTTGTATAATAACTAAAATTTGGTTTTAGAGTACTGGTGGTACTTCCTCACTACCTGGGTTCAGTGTATGTCATGCATTGAAGTCTCCTGGAATATGTGTGTTTATAGGGATGTGAGAGTTCATATTTATTCATAACCCCATCATCCTGCAACAAATCTTCCGTAATATCAATCTGGAGTACTGTCCTAGTGGCACTCAATTTATCACCTCATTGGCATTTACAGATCTGTGTCCATGACCCCCTCAGAGCATGATATGCACCTAAGTCAGATTTGAATAGCCAACCAGTAATTCAGAATGTGCTTTTGGGAGATTTTAACTGCCCCTCTGTCACCCGGCTAACTTCTGCTATCAACAATAAATATGCTTAGAGATTTCTCTCTTTTTTGTAAAGATTGAAATGTTCCTATCCTACCAGTGGTGTTAACCTTCTAGATCTTCTCTTCTCAAACTTTTCCACAGCCAGTACTACTACTTGTGTCACTTCCTCCTTGTTCAGATCCAACCCTGCGACCTTCAGTCTTGTAAACTCCTTTGTAATCCACAGGAATCCTAATAGAGTTTGGATTGCTCCAAAAGAGACTGCCTACCCTTTACTGACCTTGATAATTGTAAATGATATAATTCTCAGATAACCTCAAACCTTATGCTACTGCATGCTCTTCTGAATTTTAGTCCCTGTTAGATAGCAGAATTGATATGTCTGGTCCCATCAGCAGTAAACTACTTGGTAAGTTTCTAAGCAAACCTGTACTTTGGATTTCTTATATCAACAAATTCAACAGCAAGATAAAACATTTTTTAGCTATTTATAGTAGCTCTCTTCTCACCCAGTATAAAAGGGAGTTGCAATGTGGTAAGCAGAACCTTAGAAAGGGAGGTAAATTTGCTAAGCCAAATCCTAAAAACATAACATTTTGTAGAGTCAGTTTTGAACTTAGGCCACCACCACCAGTAAAAACTATCACAAGGCCTTCTTTAGTTGTATTAGTAAACGCACAAATAACATACACCCACACAGAACTTGTACCTAATATACTTCATTTTTTTACCCATATTCATAGCCATTGTTATCCTGACTGACAAATAATTTCATGTTGCCTACTTATTCTTCTGTTTCCCATACCCCTCCAAACCATGCCAACAAAACTGACTTTAGATTAGGCTCTATCTACATTATCCAAAACCAGGGACAGTAGTTCTGTGAGTCAAGGTAGCATCTCTGGTTGTGTGTTGAGAAGTGCTAATTACCAGATAGCTTAAACCCTGCTTAATCTTTTCAAAATATGCCACTACACAGGTCATCTCCCAAATGCATGGATTATGACAATTTTGGAGCCTCTATACAAGGGCAGCCCCATAAATGACCCTGTCATTTGTAAACCTCTTAGCCTCATAAGAATCATCAGTAAAGTATTGTAAATGTAATTTTTAAGATAATTAACAACAAAACAGGAGAGCTTCAGTCATTTGACCACAGCCAGTTTAATTTTGTAAGAGGTAGCTTATATTGATGTTCATCCTATTAATCACTGATGCAGTAACCTTAGCTATATGGGTTATATCCTGCTAACGATATAACAGCCGGCCAGCTTCCAAAACTTCAGGGCACCTTCCACATGCCCAAACTGTCAGGCAGTTCAAGCTGAGCTGACTAAAATACAAGTTTTGGCATGAAACCCTTCACAGCTTTACTGCCATTGAAGAATATAGTCCTCTGATGCTGTCACGGATTGATGGTAAGCTTGTGCTTTCTTTTGCTGAGCAGTAAAGTTCCTTTTAGGGGAAAAAAAACCTTCCATTTTTTTATTTTGTTGATGTTTTATTACTTTTCTTTTCAAGAAAGTTATTTTAAAGCTAGGAGTGTTGTACTTTAATGGACTGTCTCGAGACTGATATGTACTTTTAAATGGAGGGCCTGTTTTTTCTGTCAGTTTAAAAGTGGTGTAAAGTAACTGAAGACCTTTTCTGTAGAGAAATTGTGTTTGTTTTTCTTTTGTGGGGCTGACATAGTGTTTTAAAGCGCTTGTTGCTGTGTTTTTCTATCAAAAAAGTAACTTTTGTGGACTGCTAGTGTTTACTGGCAATTGCTGCTTGTCTTCCTTAGGAAAGTGGCACCATTTTTGGCTTGACTGTGGTACAAATTACCATTACCATGGTCTGTCCACCTTCCGGCTGCAAAAAGAAAAAAATAAGGGAACAGTCTTTGCCACCAGAGCAGGCTAGCAATTTGACTCATCCATAGATGGGTGACTCTGCTGTGTCCATTTGTTGTACCTCAGAACACTTGAGTTTTACCCTGGATCCCCCAGGTGTAGCACCTATAACGACGATGGATTGGGAGTTAGCCATGTCCTCTGCAGTTGTTATGGTCCCCTCAGTGAGTGAGGACGAGCTACTCTTGTCTGTCCTGGGAGAGGGAACATTCCCCTGTTAGATCAGAATGTTCTGCCCGTCCCTGGGTAAGCTGCTGATGCCATTAGTAACACAGCTGGCCCCATTTTTCCTGTTAAAAAGAAACAAAACCAGGCATGTATTATCTATTCCCCAATTTTCTGTGTTGAATAGTAGTTTACTAGGTCTGGCTCAGTGTTTAATTCAGGCTATTGATTATTCTTGTAAAGTAGTTTCTGGTAAACAAGAGATTGTGTCATTTATTCCTGAAGAGATTCAAGACTCTAAATCTGAGGGGCGGAGCCTGAATGGCTAACTGAAAGCAGCAGTAATTTAGAGCTTCATATGACTAGTTAAATAAGACAGGAAAAAATATTCTTTTTTTTTCTTCAAAGTATAAAATCTTATAGATAAAGGACTAATTTACATAATTAGAAACTTTGGTGAAGTTTTACAAATAATTTCCTGTCAAAAAGCTTGGAGATATATTCACTTGTTAAAATGAGCAACTCAAAGAATTCTCACCAGGATGCTACCTTAAAGAAGGAACTACAACAGATGGCATCTACCCTGCAGGAGTTGTCTTTGAAGGATGATTTTAAAGAGAACCTGGAAAATCTTAAAACAAGCAGTCAAAAACAAGTTGACACCCTCAAGGAAATGCAACAACCCCAGACAAGGATAACAGGAATAGAGGTTTCTCTAAATGACTTAGAAAGCAGACGTAAGGAAGAGCAAACACAGAAAGAACTGCTTCTTAAACAAAACACTTGGTTGGTTAATAAAGTAGATGACTTGGAAAATAGGGAGAGGAGAAGTAACATCAGGATTTTTGGATTACCTGAAAACACAGAAGGTGATATTATTTCCTTTTTATCAAGCTGGATCCCTGACTTTTTAAATTTAAAAGAAGGACTTTCCTTTGGCATATCAATAATTATCAAATTTCTTTCATACTTGGACAAGGATCTGATTTTAAGATCTGCTTGGAGGAAGGCACCTCTAAAATATAAACGGAGCCTGATAAGATTTGATAACGACTATTCATCTAGAATAATGGAACAAAGGAAAAAAGTGTGGCCAATGATAAAGTTTCTTAAACAAAATAACATCAAGGCACAACTTGCATATCCAGCTAAGATAAGAATACTGTATGCCAACGAGATGAGGACTTTTATTGACTTAGAGGAAGCCTCTTCATTTATTAAATCTAATAATGTGATTACTTTACCAGAAGATGTGGATTGGGTGTCACCTTCTCTCAAGAGAACAAAAGAAACAAATGTCTGGACAGATGTCAAAAAGAAGAAGCAAAAGACTGATGCTGTTACAGCCAAATCTCTCAAAGCATCTACTATGATATGAATTGTTTTAACATTACTTTAAAGGACCAGTTTTACTGCTTGGAATTTTAAAACAAAGGTAACTAACTACTGGAATCTTTATCTATATTTTTTGAAAATAGATGACACATGAGAGTTTTCACATTACCTCAGGTATGTAAAACAGGGTTATTTCTTTCACAGAAGGAGGGTTATATAGCACATAAAATATTCATACTGTAAATCAGCATACATAGTATATGTGTATTTTCTCTTAATTTTCTCTTTTCTCTCTCCTCTCTTTCTCATTATTTATTTTAACTGCATCTTGTCTCCCTTTCTTAAATTCTCTCCTATTTACTATACTAATATAGTCCGTATATATTTAATAACTCACTATCTATACATAGATGAATAATAGTCTAAAATAATCTAGTTTTAAGATAGACTAATTGGAATAGTGAACTTAATTGTTATTACACTATTTATTAGATTAATGATAGTCACTGTTATGCTTATTGGGATTGGGGACATGTTTGTGATTAACTCTGAAATGTTCCATTCATGTACGTATGTCCTTTGAATTATTTCCTTTTAGTATTAACAAATACATAAAAAAAAAAAAAAAAAAACGGGAAAAATGTACTGTTGGTTAAGAGAAGTGAAGCTTTCTTCACATTCTATTTGCGTTGCCATAGCAACAGTAAACAATTGCTGCAGTTTCTAAGGACACTGTGAATCTGCAAAGTGCATTTAGCCTCACAGATAACAAATAAGAAAAAGCAATGTTGTTTAGTTATTAAAATGAAAAACAACCTAAACAAGGTAAAATAAATACATAATAGGATTGTTTGTAAATATTTTATGATTTATCCTCACAGGATTACATATTCCTGGAAACATAACTGAAATGTTCCCAAACTACATGTGCACTGAAATGTAGCTGCTTGATTTAAAAAGTATTACTCACTTTAACATGCTGATTTCACAAACTGCCTGCACTGTAAAGGTTACATTTTATATGTTGCTTGAAATTGTCGGTCTGTAGAGCACATAAACGATACATATTACTTTTTGCAACATGTTATCTTTGCAGTTACCTTGCACTGTGTACAAACTCACTTGGTTAACCGATAGCTATTCATTTAAAATATCAGTTTAAATATTAAATGTACCCTTGAAATGCTATTGACATTTTGACAAAATATAATCTGAACTGTAATATGAATGACTTGACAGAAGTGAAGTAATGCATAGATTTCAAAGACAGTTCTTGACACTACAGTAAAAGTAAAAATATATATTCACAAGGAAGTATTGAAATGTTTTAGTCTTCCAGTTAAAATAGCTTACTCTCAACTTTTTGCAATATCAGAAAGTTTGAAGAGCTAGGAAATTACTATTCTTTGTCTTTATAATGATTATCAGACAGATGCTAGACTCTGCTTAGTTTAATGAATTGTGACATGTTTATGAGGAAAAGTAGACTCAGTTACTCACATTGAACTACGCATTCCTGGAAACTCAACTGAAATGTCCCCAAATTACTTGTGAATTTAAATGAAACTGCCTGATTAATAAGCATAATTTACTTTAACAACCTGAATCCATAAGCTATCTGCTCTATATATGCTACATTATATATGTCACTTGCATTTGACAGTCTCTAGAGCACAGGAAAAATACATATTATTTTTGAAACATGCTATATTTGCACTAACCATACATTCTAAACTAATTCAATTGGCAACTTCTCAATAGTTCCATGTCCCTTCTCAGATCATGACTCTCTGATAATGAAGCTCCAAATAGAGTTTAAACCTTTAATCCTCTCAACTAGAATTCCAGCATATATCACAGAAATTAAGGAATTCAGACCCTGGATGTTGTCAGAACTACAATTACTTCTTGAAATTAATAATACAACAGAAATCAGTAGAGTCATGGTTTGGGACTCATTAAAAGTGTATTTATTTGGTAAGACCCTTAGCTGGTACAAAAACAAAGTTAGAGAGTGGGAATCTGAATCATTAGACTTGCAAACCAGACTCTTGACAGCAAAATCTAAAACAACTCAGAATTGTCCAGAAGTCAAAAAAGAAGTAGAGGAATTAAAAATATAATGAAATTCTACACACAAAACTTGTCTAGCCTTGGAAAAATTAAAAATAAACTCATTAGCCACCTCCCCCAGATATCTACATAACTTATCTACAAGAATTAATATACAATCTAAAGCAAATAACATTAGTAGTATATATCATGAAAAGAAAGGGTAAAAGTATCAAATGTAGGAGACATCCTTGAAGCATTTCAGTTCCATTATATGGAACACTTCAAAAAAGAAGATTTAGATACCAACTAAAGTTAGATACAAACCTTATCAATATAAAAAAATTCCCGAAAACTTAAAACTAGACCTACAAAAACCTATATCCTACAAAGAAATTGTTGGCATGATAAAATAAAGTAAATCTAACAAAGCTCCAGGGATAGATGGTATAATTATGGAAATTTACAAACTCTTCCCTTCAACAGTAATCTCCCTTTTTCATAAAACTTTGCTAGATGTCCAGTCAGAAGCAAAAATACCACCCTCTTGGAAATATTCTCTCATAACACCAATTCTAAAAGATAGTAAACCATCAGACCTATATCATTACTGAATAATGATTACAAAATATTCATGTCAATACTAGCCAACAGAATTAAAATCCCACTTTCAAAGACAATAATGATCAAACTGGATTTTTATATAACAGGCACACACATGATAATATTAAAAGGATACTTACTCGTATAGATAGAGAATCACTTGTAAAAGCCTTTGATTCCCTCAACTGGGAATATCTATTTAAAACTTTCACATTATTTGTATTTCCTCCTCCCTTCATCTTATTACTAAAAACATATATATTAATAACTTAGCCTACATTAAATTAAGTAATTTCACCTCAGAATCTATCCATATAACAAAAGGTACTAAACAAAGATGCCCCCTTTTTCCTATTTTATTTGCTTTGGCTATAGAAATACTTGCAGAAATAACACAGAATAATCCAAGAATAAAAGGAATGTAAGTCTATGACCAGAACATATCTAAAATAATGCTTTTTGCTTATGATATTTTATTAACCCTATCAAACTCCAGAGAGTCATTAGGAGAGCTAGAAGAAGTAATGGAGAAATTTTATAAAATTTCAGGTGTACACTTTAATAGATCAAAATCAAAATTTATATTTTAAATAAGATAAAAGAACTACAAGTTACAGATAAATCTATCATAAGAATACAAGAACTTACGCTAAATTATTTAGGAATAGTGTTATGCAAAAATGTAAACGAAACAATTATTAATAAATTATAAAAACATTATTGAAACAATAAAAATATATAGAAAAGTGGAACAAAATTATATTAACTTTTGAAGACAGATTGCAATTAATAAAAATGGTCTTATTGCCAAAAATACTGTATGTAGCATTAGCAATACAGTTAATTCCTGAAAGATGCATTCTTAAAGAAATAAACTCATGTTTAATAACATTTTTATGGTATCCCAAAAAGAATAGAGTTGCTCTAACTCATCACATTAGACCCTGGAAACAAGGAGGATTGAACTTCCCAGAAATAGAAACATATATAAAAGCATCTGTGCTTAAAACTACAATAGACTGGATAAACCCATATTATTTTGCCAACTGGAAAGAATTAACAAAGGATATATTAACAAATGAATTTAATCTGTTAAAAAAGAATTTAATAGTAGACAAATCAAACAAACCCTGGTACATACTATGCATAAGTATATAATATAATATAACAAAACCTTCTAAAACAACACTGATTAATCATTACATCAATTCCTTTAGGAAACTTATCAATGCAAACATAGATCTAAAAGTTTGGTTTGACCTTTTAACCCCATTTACCATCAATAAGAACTTTCCTCACAAAATATATAGGGAAACAATAACCTCCTAGGAACAAAATGTATTCTTATGCTGGTTTCAATGTGTAAATAAATTAAATGTTTTAGATATACATATGATAAAAACTGCTTACAATATTCCAACACAGGACTGGTTAACCTTACAAAGCATTCTAATGTACACTCAAGATTTATGCAGATTAATTAATAATTCCTTATTTAAAGATATTCCAGATCTAATAAGTTTTCTGTATGAATTTATATATAATAGTTGTGAAAAGAAAAATTCCATTTCAAATCTATATAAAGAGTTAATAACATATAAAACAATTCCCAAACCATCATACTGGCAGTTCTTAACAAAAGGTCAGTCGTTGCAGTTAACAGAAGAAATTAAAACTAACATCTTACTATCAGTTAATTACACCTATAACACACAGTACTGGAAAATATTTAACTGGAAATACTTACATAGAGCATTTTTAACACCAGATAGAATTAAAAGGATCAGTACTACTACAAATGTTTTTTTGCTGGAGGTGTGAAAAGTCAAATAAAGCAGAATGGATTCATATTTTTTTATGAATGTAATAAAATTAAATCATATTGGAATGGAATTAATCATTTTTTATAAGCTTTATTTAATTAATCCTTTACCTTAACTAAAGTATCGATAATTCTAAGTGTAAATGAAGGTCCCTACCTGAATAAGACAAATATGTATTTGTTACGGACAATACTTGCTAACTTGCTATATCTAGGAAATGTGTAACCAGAAGGTGGAATTCAAATACACCCCCGACCTTGGAAGAATTCTACACTTTACTGAAGACAACTGCATTGATGGAAATAAAAATCAAAGAACTAAAAATCTATCCCAAGCCATTGGTAAATAATCCTTGGAAGAAAGTTATATCTTTGTTGGACACTCTGCAATAATCAGTATTGTATCTCTGATAACTGATCTGTTAATTCTATATTTAATGACATACAGTGTATATAATTGAAAGTCAGGCTATTGCAAATATTGTATATAGTTGTTTAAAATGATATTTAAAAATATTATGTAAATGTTATTTTAATTGAAAATAAACAAAAATATTTGAGAAAAAAAAAAGACTCTAAATCTGAACAGGAAGATGCAGGGATGGATGCATTTTTTTCCCCTCAGATTTCTGATTCAGACTCTGAGGAGAGCTCAGTTTCTGATTCTGTCTTTGGGGGGTTCTTTTTCTGTGAGACTGTTGCTAGAGTGGCACTGTTTTCAGTGGGAGAACACTGAGGTTTCTCAGTCCCTCAGAAAATACTATGAATTGGTACAGAAGCATTTTCCAGAACCTACCCACATTTTGTATGCTTTAGAGGATGTGTGTGTTACTGCCTGTAAGTTTCCTGATGGTCAACTAGCAACTCATGAAAAGGCAGAAAGTATGTAGAAAGTTCCTCAGTCTTTTAAATTTGTATAGACTATTTCCAAACCTAACCCAGCAGCTATAGCTTTTGTTGATCCTATTGTTGCTAAGTGCTTAGTTAACTCCAATCCTAATCTTTCTGATGAGGATGGGAACATTATTGATAGGTATGGGGAAAACGTGTGTACTTCTGCAACATTGATTTTCAGAATTTTAAATTGTCAGGTTCATATGTTAAGTCTGTTCTGACAAATTGTGAAAGTATGAGGAATGTTTTATCTGCAGTTCCTTCTTGTTAGGAAAAGTCTACTTTAAATAACCTGGTTTCCTTGATTGCAGAGGTCACTACTCCTTGATTGCAGTGTTTGTGTGTGCCTGTTGGTGCTTCTTCAGGGCTATTGCCACTGATACTGTTTTGTGGAGGTTTGCATTGCTACATTCTCAGAATCCACCAGATGATGATAAATGAGATTTTAAAAATTCCCTTCGATAGAGATTGTGTTTGGCCCTTCTGCTGCTGAGGTGATCAGAAAGTGTGATGAAAGGGGCAAAGTGATCCATGGAATCAGCCCCTCCTTTTCCAAATTTTCCAAGGGATTTTCTATCTCCTCATCCAGTTTTGGCAAAAAAAAAAAAAAAACAAACCAAAATAAACAAGTCGCAACAAAATACAGATAAATGGAAGTTTAAGAAGAATTGGCAAGGGGGTCCAAAAAGAAATTTCAAATCTCCTAAACCTAAGGACAGTCTAACAAGTCTGAATAACTGTTTGAGACATTGTGAACCCCTGCCACCATGGCCCCTTTTTTCTTCCAGAAAGTTTGAATCTTCATTTTTCTGTTTGACAACAGATAGTTTTAAGAAAATTGGTCCTGAAAAATCATTCTTCAAGGTTACACATGGCAGTTGGAGGATAGTCCTCCTTTCCAGGGCGTTAGTCCTCATACTCCAGATCAAACTCTCATTCATCACAATCTGTCCCATGGACTGATAGAACTAGTTCTCCTTCCCAGGTGGGGAAGGGTTTTTATTCAAGGATGTTCTTAATGCCAAAGAAAGAAAATTCTCGAAGACTAGTTCTGTGCCCAAAGTCCAGATGATGTCACTTCACACCCTGTTACCTCTTCTTTCAAGCTTCTTGGCAACACTATACTTAAAAAATTGTTATCCTCGCATCTGTATTCATCCAGACTTCATATGTTTCTTAAAGTTTTGTGTATCTGGATCACATTATTTGTTCTCTGCTTTACCCTTTGGACTATACACTGAGCCAAGAGTGTTCACAAAGTGTCTAGCACCAGATCTACTGCTATCTATTTTCATTTCATTCAACTACAGGTTGTTGAATCCAACCAAATCCACTATCTGCACTGATACACTGGTATTGAAGCTCTTCAATTCCAGGGCTCTGACTTTTACCCTACCCATAATTCCTTGTACTCCACCTCAGTACCTCAGATCTTGTTTGCCACCTGAAGTGTTCGGTTGTATCATCAAGGGCTCTAAGTTTCTATATTTTTTGCAGTGTTTTCTCTGTCAGTTTGTCTCTTCTATTCCTTCTTCTCTGTACTGAGAGAATGTTTTTTCTCCAGCTAGTAGTCTAGCTATTAGAGTCGTGTTATGTTTAGGTAGATTACAGTAAATTAGGTGTTTAGAGTGTGCTGTATTCATTAGTGGATAGTTTATGCTTGTTATGTTAGTAGATGTTTACCTAAGTGAACAGTTTATGTGTGTGTGTATATATAAAGATTAAAAAGGGAGTTTGTTAGATATACTGGGTGATTTTTACTAATACTTTCTCCTGCAGGGTGCTAGTGATGGCTGATGGACAGGGATTTAAAAATTGTACGGAGTGTGGGCACAAGCTCCCACCCCAGGACCCACACTCCTTGTGTGTTTATTGTTTGGACACTACCCACTTTGACACACAGCCTGCCCCTCTTTCAGCTCCCAAGCTGTACAGACTAGAAGGGAGAAATTGATTATGAAAGGACTCCTTCCCCCTCAGACATGGTCTGTCTTGACTTCCACTTCCACTGCTGCCTTCTCTCTCTCACAAGTAAAGATAAGAGATCCAAGGACAGGCAGAAAAAGAAGGAAAAGAGCAAAGAATTGTGAAAGATAAATAGACAAAGAGAAGACAAAGGAAAAAGAGAACTCTGACTCTGAGAAGTCCTGTAAGTGCTCCCCAGACCAGACACTCTTATCCAATTCATATCCCAAGGTACCATGACATTTGGAGAAGACAGTTCCTCAGACCTGTCCATCACCTATTTGGTCCTGATTCTCATTAGACCTTGTGAGTCCCAGGCTACACTCACTGATTCTTTAAGAAAGAAGGTACTTGAGACCACCTTCAGTGGCGTTTTTGACTCTGTCAGAAGCCTGACTGAGAAAGGTGTTGACAGGTTGATGAGGAAGTTTCTCAGAATGCAGATTCACTTTAGGATTCTCTCAGTACTGCCTTCTGGGAATGTGCCAAGTGCTGGGCCTTCTACCTCCTGTCCTGTTTCTTTTCCAGTAGCATTCCACCCCGTCCTCTTTCTTTTCCAGTAGCATTCCACCCCTCAGACCTGGTTGTGACGGGTCCTGTCTGTCCTAGAGTGCCTGTGCCAGAGCAGACAGTACAAATGACATTAACTCTGACAAGCTCCCATTCTCTTTCAGTGTGAATATGTTTGGATCTGAAAGAGACTCTGAGTTGAAGCTTCAGAGCCATGGCTCCAGGAGATGGGTCAACAATGAAGTTGTCAGAGCCGTCTCTTCCCCTTGGTGCCTCGGCTCTTGATAGCTCAGTGTTGAAGTCAGCCTGTGGGTCAAGGTCCTCTTAGTTCTGATGTTTCCTTTCTGGCTAGGAACAGGTGGGTCCGGCAGAGACAAAAGTGTCCACAGCCCTCAAGGCCTTTGAGCTGGCCCTTTCAATTTGAGGGAAATGATGCACTCATATAGTTCAGTTCCATCTGAACTCCAGCTAGAATCCACTTCTGTCAGACAGAGGCAGTCAGTTCCACAGACTTTCCAGGCTACTTGGTACATGAGCTCCCAGTCTGATTTCCCTACCCCGAACCAATTCACAGGAAACAGATATGCAAGTGGAAGCACATGGAATCTTACTCAGAGTTTGTCATGGAAGACAAACTTGGATGAAGGTGAAGGCTCCCAGAGGTCTCCCTTTGAAGACTAAACCTTTGGCAAGATCCCTGAATTGATTAAGCAAACAGGGGTATGTTCCACTGCTAGGTGTCTTCTCCAGACAAGTCTGTGTTTCTATTAGCCTTTGGTTCTGGCTCATCTTCATTCTGGGTGGTGCCACCTCTTGACCCACTCATTGATTTGATGGCTTAATAGTCATTGAAGGACCCTGACATGGTGGAACCCATCCCTAAGAAACCTTGTAGGATTCTAGCAGCACCAATAGACTGAAAGCACTGGAGCAATGGTCCATCAGTGGCTGCAATGGTAGTAACAGTGTCCACAAAGAAGAAACTATTTGAAGAAAGGTCCTCAGTCCATTCCCCTAACAGACAGTCTAGGGATATGAATCATTTTGGGAAATGGACGTATGCTTCAGCAACCTTTGCCCTTAGAGATGTGAAATATTTAGCCCATGTCACCAGATTTCAGAAAGACTTGACCAAGGAGAGTTCCAAGTCTTCCAGTCTCTTATCCTGCCTGTGGATTTTGTAAGACAGTAAACATCCAGTCTACTTCCAATGTAGCCATACGATTGCTTTCTAATGTGGCTGATGGCACTTTTAGAGCAGCATGCACTGGTATTACCATTCACCAGCTCACCTGGATGCATCTATATGTTTTTGCGGAAAGCTTCAAGACATCTTTTGTTAATGCCTTCTTTGATGGGTCCACTTTATTTGGACCCAAAGTGATATAAACACTGACTAGGAGTCAATAGCATGGCAAGACTCTCTCTGCAGTGGGAATCTGCTTCTCCACTGCTCAGAGTTTTTTTTTTTCTAGGAATTAGCAGACTAGGAAGAAGATGTGGTTTTGAAAATCACAGAGCTCTTATCAAAAAGACCTCCACGTGGTAGAGGAGGAGGTAACAGTAACAGACCTTGCCCTAGAGGCAGAGGTGGGCATAACCAGAGCATTTTCAGTCCCTTTAGCAAAAAGACCTTTTAGCATCCTTGAAGGGCTGCCTGACTGCTGCACTCTGAAGGCAGGCGGGTGCTTGTCTGTGGATCCACAAGCCTGGCAAAAAACAATTACTGATTCTTGGATGAAAAACATAATTTCCAGAGGTTGTTCCATGCCATTTTCCCTTTCTCTTGTCAAGAAGAAGAAAGTTCCAATCTTCTACCAAGCCACTTGGTACTCGCACCAACAGAAATCTCCAAGCTGCTAGAAAAAGAGTCATCTAGCCAGTCCCTAAAGACCAGTTGGACTCTTGAGTGTACTCAATGTTCTTTTTATTATCCAAGAAAACAGAGGATCTTAGACTCTTTCTATATATGAGCCATTTAAATCATTATGTTAAGCAGACAAAATTCTAGATGGTTACACTTCAGTCCATTTTGCCTCTGCTGAGGAAAGACAATTGGATGTGCTCCATAGCTCTCAGACTCTTGCTGCCATGTGAAGATAGAGAAGCATTCAAAGAGATTTCTGGCTGGGATCTGATAATTATTAATTCAGAGCCCTGCTATTCAGTCTCACCACAGCCCCCACAGTGTTCACCAGGGTGATGGTAGCATTGGCAGCACATCTTTGCCTGCTAGTGATCCATTTTTTCCATACCTCAATGATTGCCTCCTGACCATTACTTCCAGTAACCTGTAGTCAAAACGTTTGGACCTTTTGCTCCAGCCTATGCAACACCTAAGGAACCAAAAGTCATCTTGTGTCTACTCAAGATATTAGAATTTATTGAATGCCACCTGGAAATAAGCTTGCAGATCTCCTGACTTCCCAACTCCAGAGTTCTCTTCCTATGCCTCACTTCCACTGAAGTTCTCCATCACCCTTCTCTGCAGTCAAGACTAATTCTTTGCCTACTGGATCTGATGGCTTTCACAATCCTTATGGTTCCATTGGCCAGATTTCACATGAGAGTGTTTCAATGGACTCTAGTGGTGCAATGGTCCCAGTTTTACCATCCACTTCATACCAAAATTCTACTCACTCAAATTTGCAATCAACACATACTCGGTAAATAACATCTCATTCAGTGATAGAAGGGCATCCGTGCCTTATAGACCCCCCCCTCCCCCCTTGAAGGTGGTGAAGACAAATGCATCCCTTCTGGATGGGAAGAAGGTCCAGGGCACTTTATCACATACATAGATCAAGTTTCCTGGAGATGAGGGCAGCCTTCCTAGCATTATAAGCTTTTTTAAGTCATTCTCCCTAGAGGTGTGATATCAGTACAGACAGACATTACGTTGTCGGTTTGGTACATCAACAAATAGAGAGGAGCACACTCCTATTCCTTGTGTTGAGAAACCATGAGAGTCTGGCAAAAGGCAACGTCTCCTCAGCTCTTACAGCAACTCATTTCCTAGGTTCATCCAGTGTACTGGTGGACAAGTTGAGCAGATCTGTCTTGATGCCTTAGGAGTGGTCCCTCAATCCAACAATGGCAACTTTGATTTTTAGTCACTGAGGCCAGTTCGGGTTTGTAAAAGGCAGATCATGTCTCCTAAACCTGATAGACTTCTTTGAAGCAGTCACCAAAGCTGTAGATGAGGGTAAGGTGCTTCACATAGCCTATCTAGATCTTGCCAAGGCTTTCAACACCATCCCCCGCTCTGGAGTTATAGATAAACTCACTAAACTAGGTATAAATCCTTATGTCACAAGATGGGTTGCCAACTGGCTCACTGACAGAACCCACACTGCGAAAGTAGCAGACTCCAAATCCGACTTCAGACCAGTGACAAGTGGAATACCACAGGGTTCAGTCCTGGGTCCTCTCCTGTTTGGTATCTACTTCTCTGAAGTACAGGCTAACACAGAGGGTCTTTGGCTAACCGAGTTTGCAGATGACTGCAAACTAGGAGCCGTAATCAGAACTCCTAACAATGTGGACATCCTACAAAAGGGCCTCACTGAGACAGATGCCTGATGTCAAAGCCATGGCCTCAAGCTCAATGCCAAAAAGTGCATTGTCACATCCCCTTTGGTAAAAACTCTGTACCCATGAACTACAACATAGGAGGTAGTATACTTAACACCAAAAGTGTGATGAGACCTTGGGACACAGGTGGACAATAGTCTCTCCTTTGATAATCACATCGCCACAGTAGTCAGGAAATCCTTCTATGTGGCACACCTCATCACAAAAGGTTTCTCATCCAGAAAAAAAGGTCATTGTTCCCCTCTACTCATCACTCATTAGACCCATTATAGAGTACAACGTCCCTTTTGGTATGTACCTCACAAGACATCTACAACAGGAAAGGCGGCAGAAATACCTCACAAAGAGGATTACTGGCCTCAAACAGATGCCCTACACAGACCGTCTCAAAAAAACTCCAGCTTTACTCCGTCGCATATCGCCTACTCAGAGGTGATCTCTGCCTAACATACAAAGCTATGTCAAACCCAGAGCTGTTGGACATGCTCCACTTAAAGAAATCCCAATCCCTCTGAGCTACATGCTCTAAGGACCTAAACCTTGTCACCACAATAAACAGAACATGCCGGAGGGATAGATTCCTGTCCCAGAGACTTCCCATGCTCTGGAATAAACTACCTATCTATATGAAACAAAGCTCCTCATTCAAGAAAAATCTTGATGATTTGGATGGGAAATAGGAAATTTACCCCGGGGATCACTTCTGTGGCTCTGCTTGACAGTGGCACAGGAAAATAATTTTCTTGGGTGGCAAAAGCCAGGGTACTTTTTTGGCTGGGCTTGTATAGGCCTTAGGGCCGATAGCCTAGTACCTACCTATAAACCTTGCTGCAACCTGTTTTCATCTTACCTACACAACAGATGTAGAAGTTACTTTGCCATGATCTCCCTGCAGGGACAAAGGATGCTGTAGTCCACAGTTGGCCCCCATGTCTCTTCTTAAACCTTCCCCCATTGCCTTTAAT
Organism: Protopterus annectens; assembly: GCF_019279795.1. Classification (NCBI taxonomy): domain Eukaryota; kingdom Metazoa; phylum Chordata; order Ceratodontiformes; family Protopteridae; genus Protopterus; species Protopterus annectens. The sequence continues at coordinate 1,640,201,472 of NC_056735.1, forward strand.
AAACAGTTTATACAGAAAGCAAGAATGTGCAAGGACAAGGTGATTCTCATGGTCCCTTTCTGACCTCAACAAATGTGGTTCCCTTCCTGTTTCCTCTACTAGTGCATCCTTCATGGATGCTGGACAATTATTTATTTACTTATTTTATTTATTTTATTTTTTATTTAACATTTGTTTACTGGGAAAGTCTGACTGGGACAGAGGCCACTTTTAGCAGAGACCTGGGGAGAAACACTCTAGATGCACATCTTTGGAAAGTGGGAAGAAACCAGAGCACCTGGAGAAAACCCACGCGAACGCAGGGAGGACATGCAGACTCTGCACAGAAGGCACTCCAGCTGAGAATTGAACCGGAGAACCTCTTGCTGTGAAGTGACAACACTAACCGCTACACCACTGTGCCACGTGATTATCCAAATCTACTGGCACACCTGCCTTGGCTGCCTTCTCTGGACCAGAAAGCCTTAAAGCTAACCACAGATGCCAGGCTTCCCACTTTGGTTGTTCATTTCAGCATCCCAAAAATGGGCCACTAGAGAAATGTACCATAGCAGATGGAAGAGAGTCTCTGTTTGAACTATGTCCAGGGATTTAGATCCCTTATATACCTCCATTCCTTCCATTTTAGAATTCCTGTCAGACGTTTTCCATATTGGCTTCAGTTATTCAACTATCAAAGTGTAAATGGCAGCTATCTCAAGTTTCCACATAGGTCAAAATGACATTTCTGCATCTTTAAGAAGCTATAAAACCTTTATGAAAGGAGCCTTTCTCCTCTGGCCTTCTATCAGAGACCCAGTAGTTCCATGAGTTATTACAATCATGTCAAAAGCAATGACTTGGCCACTTCTTGAGCCATCAGTGTCAGTTGATCTGAAATTCGTCTCCTGGAAAACAATTTTTTCTGGTGGCAGTTACTTCAGCTAAATGGATTTCAGAGAGGCAGGCACTTTCCTCCAGTCTTTCCTATTTGGTCTTTCACAAAGACAGTTTAAGGACTAACACATCTTTCCTTTCTAAGTAGGCATCCAGAACTAATTTCAGTAAGTCAATAAACCTAACTGTCTTTTTCTCAAGATTTTCAAACAAGGGTGAATACATTATACAAATGCTGGAAATTCATCGCTAGCTTAGGTTCTATCTTCATAGGACCAAGCCATTCAGGAAATCAGATCATTTGTGGTGTTCTCAATACCCAAGTTGGCCAAGGCAGTGGCTGAAGTGACTGTATCTAGATGATTATCCAAATGCATTTCCTTCTTCTCAATAAACAGTGTTGGTATTTACAATCTAAACCTAAGGCTCATTCCACAAAGACAGTGGATACTTCAGCAGCCTTTACCAGTAGACCACTATTGATGATATCTGTGCAGCAGGAACCTGGTAAACTATTCATACCTTTGTATCTCAGTATGAATGATGGAACAGTGTAGATCACGTTCCTAATTTGGTTCCACTATCATCAGGAATGTCCTTCTTTGATATCACCTGGGTCTATATGCTTACAAATCACTCTCATAGTTGAAGCGGACAAAAATAGACAACACTGGATACGAAAGTTATAAGACTTCCAAGATGGCTGCACATTAAGTAACAGCTTAACTCTAGCTCTTCTGGTGTGAAAACAGAAACTCAACAGAGACATTTCAGTAACTGGCTAGTAAGTGTACTGCCTGGATGCCAGGAAAAAAAGAAATACTGAGCACCTGGAACAAAATCAGCTTCAATAAGTGAGGAAGAAACACTGACTGGGGAAAGTCCTGCAGCTGTTCAGCAAAAAGCAATGCAATCTCCAGATATGACCTCCAGTAACCTACAGGAAGATATAAGACGACTTTACACAGACCTGGTTAAAATGAATGAAACACTGATTGAATATGTTAAGACAGACAACAAAAGGCTGGAGAAAATGCAAGAAGCTTTAAACAGATATTCAGATGAGGTGATAAAGCTGCAAAAATCAGAGGTTGAAATGAAGAAAAGGCTGGCTGAATATGAGGATGCTCAGGAAGATATGTTTTTTTAAAAATAATAGAATTAAAGGACAGAGCAGAAAGAGAAAACCTGAGATTTTCAGCTATACCTGAGAAATTGGAAGGAACATATTGCATTAATTTTATGAAAGCACAAATAAGCAACTTGACTGGTTTTCCACAGCAGGAGTTGTTAGTTGAAAGGGCACATCATCTGTATGCTTCAAACCTAGCTATGAGAAAGCAGCCTAACCTTTATTAGTAAAGATGCAATCCTACCAGCAGAAGGAGTTGATTCTGACAAAATAGTGGCATGTTGGTGGAGAATGATTACTCATTATACACCAGACAGAAGAAGAGTAAATTCATTCTACTGTTTGGGGAATGTCAAGACGCAGGTGTGATATTCAAACTGCTGTACCCAGCTGTCTTCAAAGTATTCTTCCCTGGAGGGACAAAATAATTTTTTGATGAAGTACATGCTAAGGAGGAAATACAAAAGTTTGTCCAATAAAAAGTGAGCTGTGAAACACAAGGAGATCCTGCTTTTCGTTCTTTTGGTAATAAAGACCACAGAGAGACTGTACCTGTGAAACATTTTCCACTGTCTCAATGGAAAATGTTGGAGAGAAGAATGGGAGCATGAGAGTTGACTAGAAGAATGAAGAGTATGTTGGAAATGAAGCAGAGATGGGATCTGAGAGATTGGGATGAACAGAAATAAAACCAGTAACTTAATGTGGGATTACAGTGCAATAATTATATTTGTGAAATGTGACAGAACAAGAAAATCTGGAAATATTGGACTTTCAGAATTTGTTGAACTTGTGGGGGACTCTAAAGTGTATGCCCTACTTCATGACATTAATGTTCAGAAAAATGCTTTGGGGAGGGAAGAGAGGTGAGAAAGTTAATTGTAAGTAAAGAAAACATTTTTTCCTTAATAGTACTGTTTTTGTGGTGCATGGTTTATTATTTTTGTGGTGCATTGTTTTCTTTGCTTGCTATAAAGTAGTTTTCTCACTTATTTAAGTGTAATGGGGATTTGTAAATAGGTGCTGCTGTTCTCTTTTTTTCCTTTCTTTCTCCCTTCTCTATTTTTTCTTAAGTTTTAAGATGTGTAGGCACTGCAATTAAAAAAAAGCCTGGTTATAAGAGCACGACAAAAGAAAAAAATAATGTGTTTTTTCTCATTCTTGCATGGGGGAATGACTGGATTAAGGACTTTAGATTGATTTAGTAATAAGTTTTAAGAAAAAGCAAATAAATGAAAAAGAACATTGAATATTATGAGCCATTTTTCTAGCAAATGAGTGTATGCTTAGTAGCAATTCTGTATCTGCTCCTCATATCTCCATGGAGCCAATTTTCTTCTTCTTTCGGCTTTTCCCGGTTAGGGGTCGCCACAGCGGATCACCTCTCTGCTCATGATTGGCAGTGGAGTTTTTACGGTGCCAAGTTGCCAGCCCGGCACCCAACCTTCCACAGAAGACACACACATGCCTAGGGCCAGTTTAGAGTGTCCACCTACAACATGTCTTTGGGATGTGGGAGGAAACCCACGTGACCACAGGGAGGACATGCAGACTCTGCACAGAAGGCACCCCAGCCAAGGATCGAACTGGAGAACCTCTTGCTATGAGGCGGCAATGCTAACCGCTGCACCACTGTGGCCGTCCATCTCCATGGAGTCAATCTGATAAAGAGAAATTGGCTGTCTGGTTCTCGTGTCTCCATGGAGACATGATAACCAATCTGATAGAGAAATTGGTTACAGTCTGGTGGAGAGCGATTGGTTGGGAAAAAAAAGAGAAACGGGCTAGGAGATAATGTTCTCTGAAAGCATTCGGGGGTTTTCCCAGCTGGGAGAGCTATGAAGATCAGACAAAACCAGCTAGCACTTAGAAAAAGCACAGGCTGCACTATGCGTCTTACTGTGAATAACTTCATATTTGAAGATGTACATAGTTTTGTGTGTTAGTATTAAATTAATATGTTCTAGGGTGTATTGGAGATTTGTTTTATTGAAAGTCCTCAAACAAACAAAAAAAATAAGTTTTTTAAGATGTGACATAGGCTTAAATGGATATGACAAGAAACAAATTTATAAAAGTCCAACCTGCCAAACACTGTATGCATGTAACACAAAAGCTGCAGCTAGACATTTTAGCAAAAAAGGTGTTAAACACAAAAGGTGGGAATAATAGCTTTTTAATACAATGATGCTTTCGGCAATGTCTTTAAGTGTCAGTGGTCTCACAGATAAATGCAAAAAAGAAAGAATTATGAACTATATTAAAAATGTAAAGTGCAAATAACTATGTCACAGGAGAGATACTTGGAAAGAACTGAACATATGAATTTATTAAAGAAAGGCTTTCAGGATGGTTATTCAGCAAAATATTTGAGACAGAGTAAAAGAGGAATACCTTTATTAATTGCAAGAGGAGCTCCAGTAGTGATAGAAGAGGATAAAGAAAAAATAATAATGGCAGATTTGTAGTGCTAAGGAGCTACTGGCAAGGGAGGAGGATTACACTAGCATGTATTTATACTCCACCAAAAACTACTATGATGGAGCTTAAGAAGATTCTGAAAGAAATAATCAGTTTTCAGCAAGGAAATCATACATCTCAGTTGTACAGATTTTTGCAGGATTTCTAGATTTTTTATTAATATTTTTGGTCTGTTTCTCATAAAATTGTGGTTTTCTGCCAAACTATTGGCAAGGCATTTAGGTTTCAAGTCAGAAAATGATGACAGACATTTATGTTTAAGACTTCATACCCTTCAGAAAATTCATGCCAACGCAAAACATGTTATTCTATCAACTTTCTAAATTTGTAAGGACAATATTTAAAAATTGTCCCTATTTTTAGGCTTTTGTCCCCCCCATTATTTATGGCTTTGTCCAGATTTCTTGCTATAAGAAGTTGAGAGATATGCAAGGAATATTACTTATAGGTGGAGACTGGAATTTGATTTGCAGCAGTGAAGATGTGTCTTGGGGGCTCATAAGGGAAAGTATAACAAGGGAAGGTAGATTTTTGAAGCAATTTATGAAAATATTTGGCTTGGAAGATTTGAATTCAGTAATAGAAGTTTGCAGTGAATTTACATAGTATTCCCTAAGATATAAAAACTGGGCTAGGTTAGACAGAATTTACATTTCTCAGCAATGTGTCCATTTAATTGAAGGTCTTGATATGCACCCAATAACTGTTTCAGACCATGCGCTAATAATTGAAGTAAAAGTACAGGGTAATGAAATAAAAATGACACTGGTGATTTCCCACCTATCTGTTGAAAAGAGAGGAAATTTAAGGTAGTTGAGAGTATTCAGGAGCTATTCCAGAGGATAGAAATTACCAATGAAAATATAGCTAAGGAGTGGGATAAAAATTAAGGTGGCGTTTAAAAATAGGGTGGAATAAAAGAAAGGGAGCTATGGTTAAGAATAACAAGAATTATTTAGAGGGACTGACAAATGTTAAGGTATTGGAGAACAGGGGGAATCTCACAGAACAAGAAGAGGAACAACTGCAGAATGCTAAGCAGAAAATAAGGGATTCCCCTCAATAATATGAACAAGTTTAGAAAGACTGCTGTTAAGCAACTGTTTTTTGATAACACTAGAGCACAAAAACTTTCAGCACAATGACTCGGGCAACAGAAAGTAGACTATCGCCAAGCTTAGGGAGCCTATAACAAGGAAGGTAAGCAGAGATCCTATAGCAATATTAGAAATATTTCAGAAATTCTATGAAAGTCTGTATAAAGCAGAGAAATATGGGAATCAAGAAAAGGTACAAATGGGCATGTTTATGGAAGAATTAAATATGCCAAGGTTACAGGTAGATGATACTCAATTACTAATGGTTAGGGTAGGAGGAGATGAGATAAAAAATAGTGATGCATAACCAGGAAAGTCCCCAGGAATAGATGGTATTCTTGTGGACGTTTGGAAGCTAGGAGGGAAAAACTGGTAAAGATCTGGAAGGTTTTTGTTTAACAGTATTTTAAGAGGAGGGGGAAGTACCAACATCCTGGAAGAATGCAGTGGTTGTTGTAATACCTAAATAGGGTAAGATCCATCAGATCCAGCTTCATACAGGCCCATTTCAATACTAAACCATGATTATAAAGTGTTCATGTCTATAATTTCTAAAAGAATGGCAAAAATAATGCCAAAATTGATAGATTTGGATCAATGTGGTTTAATGGAGGGGAGGAAGACATTTGACAGCATTAACAAAAAGCTTAGTTGTGCAAAATCTTACCTTAACTCTAGATGTCCTTCTCTTCTGTATGCTGCTGTATCCATTACATGAGGGAGTCAGCCTCTGGTTGACTCGTATGTCTGGTCATTTTACAAAAGATAAATGCTACTGCGAAGGTACGTGTGATGGCCCACATCCCTCAAAGTACGTCGGCCATAGACAGATGTTGGGTATAAAGCAGATGTCAGCACACACCTGCCTCAGAACTGAATGCCACCAGGCACCAACGACTATGGAGTGGGTACTCAGGAGTCAGGCAAGCGTTGGGGGAAGGCAGGGTGGAAAACTATACAGCAGCATATAGAAGAGAAGGACATCTATAGTTATGGTAAGATTTTAAACAACTATACTATGTCCTTCTATTCATATGCTCCTGTATCCATTACATGATGGAGAGTGCAAAAGCTCATGCTATTAATGATTGGGAGGGGGAAGAGAGACATTTTCCACAAATCCATGTATAATGGCCCTGGCATATCCTGCTCTGGACCTGGAAATGACATCAAACTTGTAGTGTTTGGTGAAAGTGTGGACAGATGACCATGTGGCTGCCTCTAAAATGGCAGCTGTTTCCAAGACCTTAAAGAAAGCCTCAGAGGAGGACACAGCCCTAGTGGAGTGTGCCTTCACTGGAAAGGAGAGCCTTTTACCATGGGCTGTATAGCAGAAAGAAGTAATTTTTGAGATCCGGGAGGAAATAGTTTGCTTGGAAATAGGATGTCACAGGGCTCTTATGTGATGAGAAACAAAGAGCCTATCTGATTTACGAATGGATTAGTATTTAGCCAAATAGTATCTGAGTTGTCTGTGCACATCCAAGGGGTGAAGGATCCTTTCGCTGGAGGATTGTAGCAAAGGGAAGAAGGTAGGGAGATTGATACCCTGATTTAGGGAAAGTTCATTAACTACCTTGAGCATGAAGGATGTAAGGAAACCCTGTCATTGTGGAAAATTGTGAAAGGGGGAGAAGCCATGAGGGCTTGCAGTTAAGAGACCCCCTGGCTGAAGTAATAGCTACCAAAAGAATAGGTTTTCATGTGCAGTGTTGGAGTGCAGTCCTTAGCTGGTTCAAAGGGAGGGTAAGATGAGCTTTTCCAACATGAAATTAAGATCCCAAGGAGGGAGAATAAGCTTCCTTGGGGGTCTAATGTGCAGTACTCCTTTCAGAAAAAGGTTGACTTCCAGCCTGGAAGCCAAAGGAGAGGACAGAGGTAAACATGCTGAGATGACAGAAAGATTTGCCTTGATGGAAGAATATGATAAGCCAGTGTTCATCAGTTAACACAGGTAAGACAAAACCACTGGAGGATCTACAGACAGGGGTTGAAAGTCTTGTTTAGACACCAAACTGAAAATCTTTTCCACTTGGATAGATAGGATTTTCTGGTAGTGGGTTTTCTGGCCTCCTTCAGAACCTGAAGCACGTCTTCAGTATAAAGGTGTCTAAAGGGAATCAGTGCCCTATCACCCACATTGTAAGGTTCGGGTGGATATTTGTGGGTGTATGAGAGTTCCCTTCTCCTGTGTGACTAGGTCCATCCTGAAGGGTAACGTGTTGTGCTTGCCCTTGGCTAGATGATGTTGAAGGGGGAACCAGTGCTGCCTTGGCAAAAAAAGGGGTCGCCAACAAGATTTGAGGTTATTCTCTCTGAATTTTTCAGTAAAACTTTTTGTATAACAGTGAAGGGGGGGATGCAAAAGCAAACATCCCCTTCCCATGGGAAGGAAAGTGCATCTACCTTCCATGCCACAGGGGTGAATATCCTGGTGCAGTAAGTTGGGAGTTGTCTGTTCATGGGGGAGGCCAACAAGTCTACCTGAGGTATACCCCATTGATAGGCCAGATCCAGGAACACATCCCTATTTAACATCCGTTTGGGGGATTGAGTCATGGACCTGCTTAGAGAATTTGCCATCACATTCCCGGCTGAAGGGATGTAGATGGCTAGGAGGGATTCTTGTCTCTGTTGTGCAATCTCCCACACCTGCAAAGCCAGTCTGCATAGGATGCAAGACTTGCTTGTTGATGTACTACAGCACACCACAGCACCATTGTGTTGTCTGTGTACCATCTCAGCACTCCAGGAAGAATTTGAGCCTTGAAGATATGAAATGCAAAGATCAAGGCTCTCATTTCCTTGATGTTGATGTTTCCCTGTGTTGGGAGTGGGTCCAAGTGTCCCTCACTCTCCAGTCTCGTAGAGTTGTCCCCCAGCACGAGTATGAGGTATCTGTGTACAGATCCTGGTTGGGGGGAGGAGGTTGCAGAGGAAGACCTGGATTTTCTGCAGTCTGAGTAGTCCACTACTTTAGTTCCCTGGATAGGCAGGGTAAGAAGGGTACTATAAACTTCAGAGGGTGCAGGTGTTGTTTCCAGACTGTCCTCAAGAACCATTGAAATTTCCTCATGTGTAGCCTTGCTAAGGGTACAGTGGGAATGGTGGAGGCCGTGAATCCCAGGAGCCTTAGAATCTTCCTGGTGGACAGGGCTTGGAGAGGAAGAATTCCCTGGAAATAAGAGGTGAGGGTCTGAATCTTATCTGGTGGAAGATGGGCCATCCTTTGCCCTGTTAGAATCCTGCATCCTAGAAACACATGGTCCTGGGAGGAGGTCAGAGAAGATTTTTGAGGGTTCTTGGTAAACCCTGGGCCCTAGGAACACATGGTCCTGGGAGGAGGTCAGAGAAGATTTTTGTGGATTTATGGTAAACCCCAGATCTCTCAGTAGCGAGATGGTATAGTTCAGGTGCAGTTGAACCAACTATGGGGATGATACTTGGATGAGGATATTGTCCAGATAAGAGAAGAGTTGGATCTCCTGCATTTTTGTGAAGACAATGACTGGGGCTAAACATTTTGTGAACACCCTTGGGGTCGTAGAGAGACCAAATGGCAAAGCACAGAACTGAAAATGTGCAGAACCCACTGAAAAGCGAAGGAATTTCCTGAAAAGTGGGTGGATTGGAATGTGCAGGTAGGTATCCTTTATGTGAGGACACCATGTGCGCCTGAGGGAGAATCAGTGGAAGGAGAGCAGGGAGAGTCAGCATCCGAAAAGAGAGGACCTTGAGAAAGGTATTCAGATGGGTAGATCCAAGATAGGTCTCCAGGGACATTCTTTCCTGGGAACCAGGAACATTCTAGAGTAAAATCCTTTCTCTCTTAAATTTTGGGGGTGCCTTTTGAATAGTGCCTTGAGAGAGTGCAGGGCTGAAGGAAAGGAAGCTATTTGGTCTTGAGGGGGTTGAAGAATGCCTTTGCAGGTTGATCTAGGCTCCCACACCATGAAATAACCTTGTTTTATGATTGAGAGAACCCAAGAGTCCTGGGTAATCTGTTTCCAAGCAGAAAAGGATAGGAACAGATGCAGGGAGAGAGGGGTAGCTGGGCTTATGGCCTGGTAGTCACAAACTACTAGGTTTGGTCTAAAAGGAGTGCTTTTGAGATGGTGTAGTGGGAGAAGACCTGGAAGGGGTCTGATTCCTGGTATATTTTTTCCCTCTGGAGGGATGTGTTTAGAAGGCCTTCTCACAAAGGTTGTTCTGGCCTGTACTTCCTCTGGAAATGGGGAACAGGGGACACACAAATATGCCTGAGGTCCTGAAGTTCTCTGCCCTTCCCCTGAAGGGGCTTGGAGAGCTCTGCAGCTGCAGAACCAAACAAGGCTTTGTTATCTAAGGGTGTGTCCATTAGTTTTGCTTTAATATCTGGCAAAGGCTGTAGCCTGAGCCAGCAATATCTCCTGATGACTGACCCTGAAGCAGCTGCCCTTGCTGAAGCCTCCACTGCATCATAGCTACACTTGTCTGGTAACTTTGCTGCAGGAATTCAATAGGCTAGTTATTTTTGCCTTATTGAGGGAACCGGGTAACTCACCCAATTGTTTAATGGCATCTGTCAGTAGGATCAAGGAATATTTGACCATACAAGTCTGATAGTTTATGGCTGTCATAGCTAAGGTGGCAGAGGTATAGGCTTTTTTGTCCAATCTTTTCTTGATTCTGCTTTCCTTAGCAGAGGGGAGCAAGGAAGTGGAGGGAAGAAGTTTGATATTTTATCTGCAGCAACAGAAATAATTGATGGATCTGCAGAAGGGGCCTTGAAGAGAAATTTGTCATCTTCAGAGACTTTATAAAATTCTGTCATGGTGCTTTGATGCAGGGGGTTGGGAATCTGGAGCTTTTGATATGGCCAAGAATGCATCCAAAAATGCAGGATGGACAGGAGGGACAACAGACGGGTTAGGGGACTCCATTTGCAAGAGGTCATAATACCTCTTTTGGGTCTCAGATACCTGACTGCAGTCCCATTTAAAAAAGTCCTTCATTTGGACAGTTGTCTCCCCAAAGGTGATGTCTTCCCCATGGGAATAGTTCCCATTTGACTCCTCTGGAGAAGCATATCCCAGAGGGGAGGCAGTTTGAGAGGTGTGTAGGTAAGGGACTTATCCCCTGAAGATTCCTCCTCTTCAGAGGAAATGTCAGCCAATGATCTTCTCCCAGGAGTGGAGGCTGAAGGAGTTTGGATGGTAGCAGATGTCTGGCATAAGGCCATAAAAGCGTTAAATAGGCCTTGGGTAAAGGCTTGCCAGTCAGGGACTTGATCTGATCAGCATGGTATGTTGAGAAGGAATGGAATGTTTAGTCTTTTGTTTTTTTCTTTTTAGGGCCCTCTGACAAAGAAGTGTCTAAGATGTGATGAAGAGTAGGAGGGCCAGATGTCGGATGGCACTCTATGATGTTCGAAAGAACATCTTCTCGGACGAGAATTTGGGAAACCCCACGCGGGCCTTCGGAGATAAGCCATGGTTCCCCCCATCACCCAGGTCAGACGCCTGCAACTCCCTCTTTAGACATGCTGGCAGCCTCCTTAATGGCTTGGCCCTAGGTACCCACCAGCAGAAGGTCTGTGGATTCCGAATTGGTCTCTGGTCTCCGGGCCTTCATCGGCCTCGAGAGGTATGGCTAGAAGAGTGAGCGCAGTCGTAGTTTTAGGCTGAGGCTTCCTGGCTTTTTTTCAGCAGCTCCTCTGAAGTTCCTGATGTCTGGTCCATGTCCCTAGTTAGACATTTTAGATGCTGATTCTCTAAGTATAGTTTGAGTGATGAGTCGGCTCCCAAGGGTCTCTGGTACAAAGACCTTACAAATCTCGCAAGTGGTATGATCATGGTTTGGGCCTAGACAGAATAAACGGAGCTTTAGTGAGTCTTTATGTGGAATCTGCCTTCCACACCGACACTTGCCCTTTTGACCTGACATTAACTCACAGCACAGTAGCAAGAAAGTAACAAAACCCCTATGGGGTACTTATCTGAACACAGACAAGCATGAGGTCACTTTTCCAAGCGAGTGACGACCGGAGCTGGTAGTCAAGCAGACGGCAGAAAAGTTCTGAGGTAGGTGCTTGCTGATGTCCACTTTATAGCCAACATCCATTTATGGCCGACATACTCTGAGTGATGTGGGCCATCGCACGTACCTTCCCAGTAGCATTTATCTTTTGTAAAAAAGCTGGATGTAAGAGTCAACCGAACGCAGACTCCCTCATGTAATGGATACTTCAACATACTAACAGAAGGACATATGATCCAGAGGGAAACAAAATATAAGAAAACACCATGGACTTTGAGCAGGCAATGAAAGCATTTGCTTTTCCTGAAAAAAACAATTATAAGGTTGATTAGGATAAAATATGAGGGATCAAAGGTGAAAATTAAAGTGGGTGGGGTCCTCTCTAATAATTTTACTTGAGCAGAGGAACTAGGCAGGGATGTCCTCTTTCCCATTTGTTATTTGCATTATATTTAGAACCATTTTCAAAGAGAATAAGAGACTCAGAAATTCAAGGATATAATTGGTATGGTAGTCAAGAAAAACTGGCTCCATTTGCAGATTATATTTTACACCTGACAAAACCAGAAAGAGACATTACAGTGTTGTGGAACATTTTGAGACAGTTTCAAATCTTTCTGTGATACAAAATTAATGAAACTAAAGCAAAGGGAATAGCATATGAATTGGTTCAGCAATATCCATATTTATTGGGATATGATGAAATGAAGTATTTAGGAGTATGGATTAAAAATGATTCCATTGTGGCAGCTAAGGATATATGGGAAGAGACTAAACAAAAGATAATACAAAAACTGAGAAAATGGAAGATTTGTTATATGGGATGGATAGTAAGGTACAAGCAGTTAAAATGTTTTAGTCCCATTAGTCTTATACACAGGTCAGGCATACTTTTATCAACCAGAGGAGAAGTTGCAGAGAGCAATTAATAAAGAGCTGAAGGACTTCATCTGGGAGAGGGGAAGAGTGCAAGAGTCAAGTGGGATGTGCTGATTCTTGCAGCAGAACAGGACAAATTGAGATTACGCGATTTGAAGGCATATTTCAGAGCCGCAAAGTTAAGGCTCCTATACATAGCACAAGCTGAAAATTGTAATTCAAAGTGGAAAAGGGATGATGATGAAACTGGGGGAAGCTAAAGAAACAAGGAAAGTCTGGGATTTTGGACACCGGCCTTCAAGGAGATTAACAATATTCATACAGACTATTGTATCTATAAAGTAGCAGCAAGTATCCTAAGAACTGAGCCAACATGGGAATGGAAATAGGAGATTCTGCTGATAGGGATGAGTGCATTTAGGGATATAGACAACAGGGAAGAGGGGGCTGGAATTTATTGGGGAAAACTGGCAAAGGAGCCAAGGTATTGTTAACAAATAACTAGAGAGGGAAAGATAGAATGAGAAGATGCCAAGAATTTATTTGGACTGCAGGTTAGAGATTGCCTTCCCTATGAAGATTTAATACCATGGTATAGGCAAACGGAAAGAAATAGTGAGGTCTTAAATGAAAGACCGGCACTGGTAAAGTTTTTAATAGAATCTAGAACAGAAGTTGCCATTACAAAAGGAATAATTAGTAAAGCATATACGATATTGCATGATAATTGTAAGAATCGATCAGACGAGGTTAAAAAGGATTGGGAAGAGAGACTGGATAAGCAATTCACAAAGAAACAATGGGAGGATATATGTATGTCTCCCAAATATGCAAGAAATTTTGAAGATTTAGGATATTTGCTTGTAAATGTTTACATAGATATTTTTATACCCCATTAGACTCCAGAGAAAAATGTTGGAGGTGTGACAGGGAAGAAAGAGGTAATTGTGAACATATTTTATGGGAATGAGGTGAGTTGGTGGACTTTAAGGACTGCCTGCGGGATGCACTGTCCGAGATGCTGGGTGGGCAGATTGGTGTGATGAGGGAGATGATTTTTCTGAACCATGATACAGAATCAGAATTGGCTAGTCATGGTAAGGCCTTGCTGTATCTAATTATGATGGCTGCCAAAAAAGCAATTACTAGAAAATCAAAATCGAAATCTAAACTAACTATATTAGAAGTAGTGAATAGTAACAGAGGTAAAACAACTGGAACTGACATCTTCAGAAAAGGGTAAGAGCAAACTACATGGGAAAAAATGGGAATTGTGGAAACAATACATAGAGGGGAGGAATGAGGTTTAAAGGAAGGCAGGACTCAAATGAGCTATGTAATGTTTGACTTGTATAATGTTTGCAACTGGGGCTGTGACAGTGTGGTTTGTGATATAAAATGTTTGCAACTAGGATTATGTCTGTGGTTTGTTTTCACTTATATAAATGTATGATTGCTATGTTGTAAGTGATAGTTTAGTAAAGATGTTTCTTGTTTAAAACATACACACTAGATACAAGTGTTATGTTCTTACTATAACATTAGAGCCATGTTGTTTCAACCTCCCTCCCACCTGTCCCTTCCAAATTGTCACAGATAGGTTTCTGATGATCAGGGCATCTCTGGCATACCCTGTCCATGAGCAGTTCTTACTGCCTGTTTCCCATAACCCTACCATTTACTTTCTTGTCTGCTGGAGTTGCTTTTGAACAGTAATTTCATGCTTGATATACACATGTATTAGTTTAGATATAGATGTACTAACTAATTGGGGGGGGGGGTTGCATCTAAGGTACTGAGGTGGTGTTTAGGGGATTATGGGTAAGGTTGGAGTCTGAGCCCTAGAGCTTCAGGGTCGCTGCCGAGGTTGAATCCTATTGGATCCGACAACCCATAGTTGAACCAGATGAAAATCTGACAATATGGATCTATCATTATGGTAAGAACATAACTTTCATTTGTAGCTCATCACAGGTTTCAGGGTATCCACGGTTTTCCATATTCAGATGACTTGCTTATCTTTGCAGAGTCATTTGCAAAGTGTCAGGAATCTCTGTTGGGTGAGACATCTCTTACAGAAGCTGGGATTCCAAGAGAACACTCAAAAGCCTATCTTAACTTCACACTAGATTGTGTTCCTGGGATGTGAACTAGACTCCTCATTTTAAAGAGCTTTCCTTCCACAGGAAAAAGTAAATATATTTCAAGATGCCTTTCCAAGGTTTTCCACTCAAACGTAGGTCACTGCGAGGTAATACCTCAGGATTTTGGGCCTCATTGCTACTGTGATTCTTATGATACCCTGGCAGGACTTTATGTGAGAAAAATACAGTGGTGTCTGAAGTCTCTCTGGTCCCAGCACCATCACCCTTTGTCTGAGCAGGGGTTTGTCAGAAAATAAATAATTTAGTGTAGACAACAGATATCCATAAGTCTAAATCTCCCCTTCTCCCTCCTTGTTCCAAAGCAGTCAGTCACTACAGATGCCTCATACATTGCTTGGAGAGCAGTTTTAGGAGGGATAAAAGTGCAGGGGGTGTGGGACCCCAAGGATAGATGCAAGCACATAAATGTCAAAGTGATGCTTGCCCTGATTAAGGCACTCAACTCACTGAATCATCTTTGGTCCTCAGGATCTCTTCAACTTGTTGCAGACAATGCCATGGTCATGTGGTACATCAGCAAGCAGCGGGGATCCAGGTCATACCCCCTTTGCCGACTAACCATATTAGCTTGGGATATAGCTTCAAGGCAGAATCTCACACTATAGGCATCCTACATTCCATCAGAGCAAAATTGCATGGCAGATCAGCTTAGCAGGACCAGGAGTCAGCCTCATGAATGGAAACTACATCATAGGGTCTTCAAAGATTTTATCCATCTGTGTTGAGTTCTTCAAGTAGACCTGTTCGCCTCCTGTCTGAACAATCAGTTGGCAAGATTCTGTTCTAGGACTCCATGCAAGAAGGCCTGGAATACAGATGCCTTTTCTTTTCTTTGGGCAGGAATTTTCCTGTATTCTTTTCCACCCTTTCCACTAATGTCCAGAATCTTCCCATGTCATTGTGGTGACTCCCTTTTGGCCCAGGCAGTCATGGTTCAACCTTCTTTTGGAAATGGCCACGGACAATTACCACAAACTAACTCACGGACTGGAACTACTCGTACAAGAACAGGGGTATTTGATACACCCTGTCATCAGTCAACTTCAGTTGACTCCCTGGATGATATGGTCTTAATTACATTTAGGCACCTGTTTACTGAGGACATGCAACAGGTACTAATGGAGGCAAGAAAGCCTGCTATTAGAAAATCTTCTTCTTCTTCTTTCGGCTTTTCCCGATTAGGGGTCCCTGCAGTGGATCACCTGTCTGCTCATGATTGGCAGTGGAGTTTTATATTATCAAGTTGCCAGCCCGGTGCCCAGCCTTCCACAGAAGGCACACACATGCACGCAGTCATGCCTAGGGCCAATTTAGAGTGTCCAATCCACATACAGCATGTCTTTGGGATGTGGGAGGAAACCAGAGCACCCGGAGGAAACCCATGTCACCACAAGGTGGACATGCAGACTCCGCACAGAAGGCCCCCAGCCGAGGATCGAACCAGAGAACCTCTTGCTGTGACGCGGCAATGCTAACCACTGCAACACTGCGGCCTCCCCTTGCTACTAGAACATCATCTATTAGTAAATGGAAAATGTTTTCTAGTTGATGCCAACAACTTAACTAGCACCCATTCAGAACTATTTGAGTAAGCTACTATCCTATGGCCTTTCTTATTAATGTGTCAAGGTTCATTCATCAGCCATTTCAGTATGATTGCCTATGGATCCTCCTATTTCAATGCAGTCTCATGAAAAATGTTCTTGAAAGAGGTTTTGCACAAAAAGCCTCCTAGTAACCTCCTTGAGATCATAATTTTGTGCTAGATAAGCTAACACTTGCTCAATTTGAAGCAGGTAACCTGGCTGACTTGAGTCTTACACAGAAAAATATTTTACTGATTGTGGTTACCTCTGCAAGAAGAGTATCTGAGTTGCAAGTTATTATGATGAGTCAGTCCTATCTCATTTTCCACAAGGACAGGTTTTCTCTGAGAGCTAATCCTCCTTTTATGCTAAAAAATGGTATCCAAGTTTACTTTAAGCCAAACTATTATTTTCCCAATTTTCTTTCCTGAATATAAAAATGAGGGAGAAAGGATACTCCATAACTTGGATGCCCACATACAACTCTGGTACTGTTTTGGCAGAGCTAAAGCTTTCAGATCTTTGGCTCCATTGTTCATTTCTTGTGAAGTTAAGAAGGGACAACCTGTGTCAAAACAGACTATTTACAAATGGTTGTCTAAGACTATTATCTTTTGCTATACTCTGCATAGTAAAAGTATTCCAGGTAGGGTCAAGGCCCACTCTACCAGGGACTTGGATTCATCCATGGCTTTTTGGAAAGGGTTGGATTCTAGAAGTATTCTAAAAACTGCTACTCGGTCCTGTGTACATACTTTTACAAAGCAATGTAAGCTTGATTCCTTCTTTAGGTGCTGGTCAAGCTTTTACTAAGACAATTCTCCAGGTGCTACTGCATTCTTCTCCTTCCACCACCTAAATGTATCAAGATGGGGTAATCCACCCTTATAGCTAAGGCTACTGTAGCACCGATCAACATAATGAACATAATACAGTTGTTTATGTAAACTTACCATAACAGTAGATGTTCATATGATCACTGCTGCAGCAGATGGTCCCTCCATTGCCCTTGTTTTTTGGTGTGTTTTTATGCCAGGGTTTAGACATTTTATTTTTTGTTGTTCCTAGCATTGTTCTTTCATTGCTTGGCCTCCCTCTCTGACAGAAAAGCTCTGAAGAGCTTGGCGCCAAAACCTGTCTTTTTACGTCACTTCAGCTTGAGCTGCCTGATAGGCTGTGTGGAAGGTGCCCGAAGCTTTGGAAGCTGGCTGACTGCTATATCCTTGTCAGGACAGAGCCCATATAGCAAAGTCTACTACGGCAGTTATTATTTGAACATCTATTGTTATGGCAAATTTACTTATACAGCTGTACTTTCATCTTCTGCTCCTGCAGCTGTAGCTATAATTTTCCTTTCTTCTGCTCAAAGTGCCGTCTTTCCATTATTTGTTTCCAGGGGTTTTCTAAAGTGTATCCAGTTTACCTGAAGTTCAGCCAATTTTGAAGTTTCTACAGAATCAGCCTCTCATGCAGAAGTAGGTGCTGTCTCTGCTTCTACCAATATAAGCATGTCTAACTCTTCTTCTAAGAAAGGCAGCTCATACTAGTACTCTGGTGTCATTTTATTGTGTCAACCTTATTTATTCTCTCTCATGTTGGCTTTGTTTATAAACATGATTCATAGAATCCTCTTTATTCTTTTTAAAGTTCCTGTTTTGGCTTAAAAGGAATGTCATTAAGGCTCTGGTCAATATTAGTTTGTCTCTCAGTATGCTCTAACCTCTCCTTTTTTCTTTTAGGTTGTTTTCTCTCTGTCTGTCTGTTCCTGTCTCGGTGTCAGTGAGCACCACCCCTATCAATTTATTTTTCTTCTCTAGATTGCTCTCACTCTGCAAATGTTATCTCAGAACACAATTTATCTTCTTTCCTTGCTTATGGGAACCTGTTGCCGAGTGTCTTCTCTTACTTATACTTTGTTTTTATGCTGACAGAAATAGATTTATAACTCTGACCAGGTGTTGTTGCTTCATGTTTTACTGTATTAGTGAAGTCTTATTGGTAAGTTGCTTCTCTTCAATATCCTGCTTAGCATCCTCCATTTTAGAGGGTTTCTGTTTTGTCTTGACAGAAAGTTTAGAACTCTTACTCTTACTCTTTTGTTAGGAGAAAATGTCAAGCTATGAAACTTGAGCTTGTGTCTCAGAGGTAATGCCAGCTCAGGTTAACAATGCCTTATTTGTTTTCATAGTCCAGATAGTCAGTCACTTCTATGACCATGAAGGCTTTTAAAGACTCTCCATTAGGCTGAATTGAGAGAATTCTAGCACAGTGATTAAGGTCCTATCCCTCTTGGTGGAAATACTGCTTGAAAACTCCGAGGTATGCTGTGAGCTCTTCCTCCCTGGTCAGTTTTTTTATAAATGGTGGAACTGTCTGTGACATAGCTCTAGCTCTTGCAGTGGCTACCTAACCTTCAGCAGTAGCAGCTATAGTTTGCAGGAGTTCTTTTGACTGTAGTTATCTGCATGTTAGGCAGGCACAATCTAGATACATGCCCTCCAAAAGCAACATAGCACTTACTGTAGGACTGGCCAGTTTGTAGCAACACAGGAATGATTTCTTTATAGGTAGTGAAAATGTGCTCAGTTTGACTTCATGCAAGTAGTAAAAGGTACAAGTTTGGGTCTTTGGCACAAGAGGTACACCAAAATGCTTGGTGCACCCACCATTGTGGTATGCTAATGTACCAAAAGTGCAATTACAAAAATGTTTTATTTTATTGGTATGTTTTATTTCATGATAAAGCAAAAGGAAGTGGTGCAGACTTTCTTATACAACCAAGTACACCAAAATAACTTAGAACAAAAGGAAAAACATGGAGTAGCCATTTTGATTGTTGTTTTCAAAATGCCGAGACCTTTATAAACGTGCAACACTGGCTTGCAAAACAGTCTTATAATTGCTTTCTGCATCATCAAGAAGCAAGTTTCGAAGTCCATACAAATGCTGTCCTGTAGAGTCTCTTCCTGTCTGGATTTCTTTTCAGAAAAATGTCCATATCTTGTCTTGAGTAATTCACAGCAATTCTTCCTTCTTTCTGCATGTGCTTGGAAGAGATTGTTCTAAGCAACCATTCATCTTTTATCAGAGGCTGACTTACTGGTTTGATGGGGCTATAGCTCTGCCAGTACAAAACTGGCTGTGTTAACCGAACAATATGCAGGAATCCTCTCCTGCTTAATGCAAACAAGCATCTACCATATTTTATAGCAGTAGTTCCATTAACAGCTAGTTACATTATTTATCTCTGTTCTTAAGCAATGGTTTTGGTTAAAGCAGTTTACGTCATTTTTATGTTCCACTCTGGCACAAACCACCACATTGTTACAATTTCTGTAGCTTGATTAAGTTAAAAAAGTTTACGAGGTTTAATCTGTCACTTTGGCATTTGCTGTACAAGAGATAATTCCACCTCTGTGAGATTAATTGAATTTTAAATGTGAGGTCTGTTTCATTTTTAATGTAAGAATATCGGATACAAGACAAATTAGATTTGGTAGCTGTAATTTATCTTTAATAAGGTGTATTGCAGGTTACTCTCTTGACTCTAGCTTGTTACTGATATGGTTTGTGTATCCACAGAAAGAATTGTATAGAAGAGAAAGGCATAGGAGGAAAAAATACTTTCGCCAAAATGTTTTCTGACCCTAGTGGGAGAGTGTTTAATATATGTGTAGTTGTTTTAGCTTTAACCTTTGTCATGCTTATTTTTTTAAGTTTGTCAGAAACACTCCAAATTTAACAGTCTGTCTTTGTGTTCTTCTATACTTTCTGAAATGTACAGTGCTTTTATTATATCCTTACTGTAATATTTTAAAAGTCTGGGTAGACTCTCTATTCATCTATTTATTAGTATACAATACATACTTTGTATCTATTTGTGTCACAGGCTGGTATGAGCCTAGTATTTAGTAGAGTTCTACCTTCTCTAAATATAATGATAGAGTATAAACAAAAAAATAATTGATTTTAAGTTATTTAGATTTTGGTGTTATTCAAAGGTGGTACAATATTTGGTGGCCTGTGAGGATATGTTTGACAGATGACGATGCTTCGCCAGTTTTGGTCTGCACCTGTCCCCTCTAGAATTTTGAATATTGGCTAAAACCTTGTCCACCCCTAAAGTGTCTTTTTAGGCATCGCCAACCTGATAAACTGCCCAGCATAGCTAAACCATCCCATATTATCTAAAGGTAATACTGCTCAATGCTAGCAGTATAAACAAAAAAAATGTATATTCCCTGCAAGCTCTCCTAATCCTGGAGTATGTGGACATCTGTGTAATTAGTGAAGTATGGTTTATATCTGCAGAGAGTATCCTGGAATTGCAAGGTTATAATGTCCCCCACACATTTAGGCCAGCTACTACACAGAAAGGGATAAAAAATTTGTTTCTGATTTAAATTGTGACACTTTAATCACATCTCAAGGCTGGTCAAGCAGTCTTGCTGGCTCTTCTTTCACTGTATCCAACTTTATCTTTTCAATGGTTTATTACACGTTTGTACTTGGAGCTTGAGCTTCTCCACGTACAACTCATCACAAGCAAAGACCCATGCCATATCTTTGTGAGCAGTAGAGCTCCCATCTGTGACCCAGGAAACCCATACCACTTAAATGAACTTGAGTCACTTTCCATTCAACCCAACACCATACTCCTGGGTTACTTAATCTACCCCACAATAAACTGGGATTTATACACCACCTCAAACTTGGAGGCGCAAAGATCCCTGGACTTTTTCCTCATGAATTCCCTGGACCAACTATTCTGAATACCCACTAGGGGCATTAGCATCTTTGACCTAGCCATCACCAACATGGATGAATGTTGTACCACCCACCTCTTGAGAGTAACACTGGTCATGTCAGAAAATAAAAGTAAAACTTTGGATACCAGGTAGCTCTGTACCTTTTAGGAATTATTCCAGGGTAAGCTTCCAAGTTTTAAGTGACACCCTGGCACAATTTCATGCCCCCAAACCTAGGGAGCACTGTTGCCTTTGCAGAGTTATTCCCCAAAACACTTTACAGTCATGTATATGTCTGCGTAGAGGCAGTGGTACCTACCTGAAATAAGAAAACTCTATAATAAAGGCAAACTCAAAAAAAAGTCACTGTGGAGGAACCCCAACATCAGTAGGTTGTAAAAAAGAAGGACGAAAATAATGGTCAAAATAGGACATGCATTACCCAGCGGGATAAGAACTCCATCAAACTGAAAAAAAAAAAAAAAAGATTCCAGGGACTAATTAAGTTTATCAAAGCTCAATTTGAGGTAAAAGAAGCACAAGGTAGACCGGCCATGGTGTTGGGGTAACTACTGACCCGTAGGCCTGACTTGTTTCAGTTGTAACGCCATGGAAACAGTAATCACGGACATGATAAATAATGACATAGGAAACCTTCAGACATTAGATCCATCCCAGTTTGGTGTCATCAAAGGTAGATCATGCCTATTTTGAGAAGGTCACCAAAGCAATGGATGAGGACAAAATAGTACATACTGCCTTCTAAAAAATGGGCAAAGCATTTGACACAATATTCCACTCTGGCATTGTGGGCAAGTTCATGAAATTGGGTATAAACTCCTGTGTCACCTGCTGGATAGCCAGCTGGCTCAAAGATTCACCTGATTTATTGTGTCCTGTCTTTACAAAAATCCCAGTCACTAGTGGAGTCTCTCTGGGATCAGTGTTTCGGCTGCTCCTTTTTGGCATCTACTTCTTTGAAGTCAAGGCTAGCATCACAGTCTTTTGGCTGACCAAGTTCACAGATGATTGCAAACTAGGTGCAGTCGTAGAGTCTCCCAAAGACACAAACAGCCTCCAAGAAGATCTGGCATAAACAAATAAATAACTGATGCCAGAATAAACTTAATGCCATCGTCTTTTGGAAAAACTACCACCCCTGGAAATTACTGCATGATAATACACCCCTAAGAACTGACTTTGTGGTCAAGGATTTGAAGACATATGCAGATGGTATATTGATCATAATGTGTCTACTGAAGTAAGGAAATCATTCTACATTGTGTAACTTTTAAATATGTCTTCTAAGTCCAAATATGTCATTGTTCCACTGTACTTGGCTCTCAGTCCAATCATTGAGTACAGTGCCACCTTCAATATGTACCTGACCAAGCATATGCCACAAGTGGAGTGTCCACAGAGGGTCCTCACAAGAGGAATCATGATGTAGACAGCATGTCCTATGCTGACAGTCTCAAAACCGTATCCTTGTATTCTGTTTCCTACAGCTTGCTGAGAGGTGTGATCTTTGCCTGGCATTCAGTGCATTCTTTGATCCAGCCCTTATGGATAAGTTGCAAATTCTTAAAACAAATGGCATTAGAAATACACAATCTAGAGACATAAACCTCCTCTGCAACACAAGACATGCTGGAAGGAAAGGTATGTGTCTCAGATATATGTATATATATATATATATATGTGTATGTATGTGTATATATATATTTTCGGCGACGAAGCACACTACAGTGTGGAAAAGGGAATTTACCTGTTTCCCCACTGTAGTGCGATCTCTGAGTTGGTATATTTAAGTAGTGGGGGTGTGGGGGGCTTGTCCCCCTGCAAAACACTGTTTTTTGTGTTTATCAGTTCGTTGAACTGATATTCGCGAAAGTTCACTTTCATTTAAGTGCACTTTCGTGTAAGTGGTCCTCTAC